>NC_133666.1:606749530-606940513 GCF_037893015.1 Macrotis lagotis | reverse complement strand
ACTTAATAACTGTTTGTGTCAGTTTCCTAATCTATAAACTGAGAATAATAACAACATCTACCTTCCAGGACTGTTAGATACATCAAACACGTAATATCTGTGAAGTGCCTACATAGAGAGGGTACTTAAAAAGTGAGTTATTATCATTATAACTGTTGTTGTCTTATATACTTATATTTACATATATACACACATATACATATATATTGTATTGTGTGAATACATGTGTGAATACATGCATATATATATATATATATCCCACAACTTCATTATACTAGAAGTCCCACTGAGAGAATCAAATGCTTCAGAGTATTTGAAAGAAATAAAGAGAATTATTTTTAAATCCTGAAAAGAAATGAAGGAATAAGAAATTTGAGGGATTTTTTTTAGAGAAACGTGTATAATTTAAAATGCTTCAGTGAATCTCTGCCACAGAAAGTGTTGCAGTCTTAAGAAGAATATTAATAAAGTGGGAGGAGCCAGTTAGCCTCTGTATGCAGGAAAGAGATAGTATAGACCCAAAAGAATGCTGAAGTCCTATCAAGTGTGAGAAGCAACCTCCATAAAGGTCCTCTGCAAATGAATTGTTTCAGAAGCACTATTGTTAATGTCACTGGGACCATTTTTTTTTCCTGAGTGAAAGTTGCAGTTTGAAAGGGCAAGTTTTCCTATTGGGAAACAAAGCAAAATGAATTTCTCTTTAGTTAATTGTTTCTTAGCGATCCCAAAGCCATTTACCCTCTAGCTCAAAAGCAAAGAGATGCTTTGAGAATTTTGGAATTAGATGTATTATTTGCCCACTAATAAGATGAAAATTATAGTCAATTGAGGCTTCTAAAAAATACTACCTGCCCAATCCATTAATGACTAGAATTTCTATTTAGAAGACCATTGGAGTCTCAACACTATTTTATTTCTTGATGTAGATTTTTTTAATGTTGCTCCTAAATAGGGTATCCATAATAGTTTCTTGTTTTCATGAAGCTGGTTATCAGAAGTTGGACATTAATATAAAGTATATTTCATGCATATCATGTTATAGTGGACATTACATTAGAGAGCAAACCTTCAGATCTACAACTAGTTAGTTGTGGTGTGAGCTGGGATAGTTCATTTTTCCTTTCTAAATCTTCATCACAGGGGGCAGCTAGGTGGCGCAGTGGATAGAGCACCGGCCTTAGAGTCAGGAGTACATGGGTTCAAATCCAACCTCAGATACTTAATAATTACCTAGCTTTGTGGCCCTGGGCAAGCCACTTAACCCCAATGCCTTGAAAAATCTAAAATAAATAAATAAATAAATAGATGAATAAATAAATAAATAAATAAATAAGTAGAACTTCATCACATAATGTGAAAAATGAAGAAATTATAAAACCTGATCTTAAAAGTCCCTACTAGCTATAAGACATTTTGAATTCTATAACCTCCACATCATCAAAGGCAAAACTACTTTTTTCATTAAAAAGGGAGGAAAACCACCCAGAAAAGTTCAACTCTACAAACGACCTAGGTTTAGGTCCCACATCTTCCACCAACTTTTTAATGTGATGCTCTTCCTTCATAATCAAAGATGACCATATCATCACATACATAACTTGCACATCATGTGTATTATAGTGAACATGTTATGAATAATTGAGCAAACTTTTTCCTTTCTCTGCATCTCAATTTCCTGATCTGTAAAGAGGAGTTTTATAAAATTGTACCTAAGGTATGTTTGTTTACTTTTGCATTTGTTTGAGTTTATACCATTTAATGCAATTGTTCATATTAGAATTAGGTTCTGTTTAACTTTCAATAGTGAATTAAATAAAGCCAATTGGAAATGTCTTCTACATTAGAGTAAAATCCCCTCCCACAAAACAAAATTTATTATGGTTCCTGCCTATGAAACCAAAATGTTCTCAAGGTTCAATGACATGTTTTTAATGATATTTTCAATAATTCTACTAGCAGATTTTTCACAGTCACTTCAATAAATCCCTGTGTAAGGAAAAAAGCATCATCATCATCATCATTATTTAATTATAATATCTCACATAATATCAGGTAAGGAATAAGAAAAGGTCTAGAGTCCCATGAAGCACAACTGGATGGGAAGAATACACTTTGACAAATTAATGGTCTAGTCCCTTATTTGCATGGTAAATTTTTTTACCAATACAATTTATACTCTCATTTTGATTTAGTAGACTGTTTTCACAAGTTGCTGTGCCCAAAATTCCCTCAACCTAAGGTCCTAGTTTGACAAAATATCCAGAACTCAGCCATAGTTGTCCTCAGAAACTAAATTTTCCGATAGATCTCTATATTTCCAAAGTTCATACTAAATTCCATTGGTAGAGCCCTTGAAAAGCATAGATTACTGTATATTATGACAAGGTATGGAAGGGTTTCTAATGAGCATGGGGGCCTAAAGAAAACATGAAGGCATAAAAATATTCCTATTTGATAGCTGGTGACAACTGCTTTGGCTCATAAGACATGGATACAAAACTACTAAATCCAAAAACTACTCTTCATCCCTACCCCACTCTTTTAATGTAATGGCAAAGTTACAGTTAAGTTTCCTTTTACCTCAATGGTGGAGATTGCTTTCACTGGGGTAGAGCAGTCTCCTGTTAGTTGCTAAGTCAGCTCCTTGTCCAATATTCTATCTTAGTTTGGTCCCTGAAGTGCTCTATTCCATCAATTAAAGTGCAAATTCAATTGAACAGTTGCCCATCCAAAGTCAATTGCCTGTGTGCTACCCTAAGACTAGGACAATGAAGGTCACACACTGAAACTGCTTCCCTTTGTATCTGTTCTCTTTCCCCCCTTGTAAGGTACCACATTTTGTTGTTATCCCTCTGTAGTGCTGCTGCCGTTCATTAAATTGCTTCCCATCTCCTCACAACGATGCACATTGAACACAGCTGAATTTTGTCCTATATATGAAGAGTCCCCTTAACAAAGACACTCCTTTGAAAGATGAGCTTAGAAGGTCCCAACAAGAATTATGCCTCATAATACAGATAAATACGAACAAAGTTCACATACTCATTTCTCTTGACAAAGGTCCTGATCTATTCGATTGATAGAACAGAGATAGGAAAGACTCAAACGAGGGGAATATGGTGAGAAGCATATAAACCTGTATTCTTACCTAGTGGACAGGCTTCCTGGCAAATTATAATGAGAAACAAAAGGATAATCCCATGTGGAGCTCCCAGATAAACCTTAACATCCTCATTATCTTTTCAAAACCTCACTAGATCTATTCTTTCTTGAATAATTGTATTCCACTTTGCAAAAATAGTAGAATAATGATTGTGGTTTCAAAAAGAAAATATCTTACCGCAGCAGTCCTGGTTGCATTGTAATTTATTTATTGAGGTGATCACAGAAAGACAAACAATAAGCAACATGCAGGCATAAGAATCTCTGATCCTTCTCACTATCACATTTCTATTCCACTATTTCTGGGATTTATTAATTCTCACCCTATTCTTTAAAAATTATGGATTATTATGAGCTAAGTAAATAATCTTCATTCTAGTCTTTCCTCCAATTACCAGATGGTAGGTTTCTTGAGGGAAAGAATTGCTTAATAAATGCTACATGAACAGATTATAACCAATACCTTCATTATAAGGAAATTACACTGAAATAAAGTATTTGAAATTAGATCCTATGGAAGATCAAAAGAGGCAATTCTAAATCCTCCCAAATAGAAATAGTCATTATTCACAGGTAAGTGTGCATAGCTTTTATTGGTTTGTTAATATTTTCATCCATAAGGTATTTAACAAATATTTGTTAATCTGAAAAAGCATACACAAAATATAACTTAAAATACTAGAAAATGGGACTTACATACATGAGCAAATATACAAGGATGAGGCAATTATGGAAAAACCTAAGTAAAAGAATGCAAAGATAAGGCTGTTATGGAAATACTTTAGACAGAATTTTTTCCTAAGGAGGGAGGGAGCTGACAGAGTGGATAAAGTGCCTGGCCTGGAGTCAGGAAGAGTTCAATTCTAGCCTCAGACATTTAGTAGCCAAATGATTCTGGGCAAGTCACTTCTTCCTCAATTTCCTTATGTATAAAATGAGCTGAAGATGAAAATGACAAAGCACTCCATTATCTTTGCCAAGAAAACCCCAAAAGGGTCACAAAGAACCAGACATGATTGAAAAACAACATTCCTCAGGAGGGATTTGAAGTAATGTGAAGAGATTCCTAACAAAATTAAGGATTTATGATTCTGTGTTTTATGATTAGGTAATTGTTCGGAGAGACAGAGAACAAGTTTTCAGCTGTTCAACAACAGAGTTCAATCAGACGTTCTTCCCATTTCATGGATTTACTTTTAAACTTATGTAAACTAGAGATGCTCAGACCATTCAGAGTATATTCAAGTGATTAAAGAAACAGCTACAACACTCAACTCGACAAAATACTCACTTTTTCTTTTTAAAGATTTGTGATTGGTACCCAAGAGAGTATTGGACTTCCAAAGTGTCATTTGAATTTTATCCATGAAATTCAATGGCCTGCATGTACTAGCAGTTTCTCAGCTTTTATTATCTTCAGAGTTTTAGTAACACCAAGGGAAAAGTGCTTCCTGGTATACTAATTGTGCTGTTAAGGGGAAAGAAGCTGATCTGCTTTAAGGCTGAATTATCGTAACTCTAAGAATTCATTAAATTCTTTACTTCAGCCATGCTGGGAGGAAAACAGCATTCACCAAATAGTTAGTTCTGTTCAAATCATTCACAGGAGACATAAAGTAACATTACCTATTTCATCACTTTGGTTCTAAAAGTTACCCTGGAGTGAAATATATAGTTGCTTTCTTCCTACTCTCTGCATCCCTTACTGTCTGTCTCTCTCTCCTGCTGGTTAGAAACAAAATAATTCCATAGAGAAATATAACTTATTGCCCTTTTGTTCACTACTAGATCATGCCAAGACCAGCTTTATGTAAATTATGTAAATTCACATTCTTCAAAAACCCACAGGGGTATTAAAGTATACAGATAGACTGTTGGATTTGGGGTCAGAGAGACCTGGATTCAAATTCATCCTCTGACATTTTTTTCATTGTATAGTTATATGATTACTAACAGTCTTTGGGGGAAAAAATGCAAGTTTTGCAAGCATAGAGTCTATTTCCTATTGGGTTTTGTATCCAAGGAACCTTGCACAGGGTCTTCTACATAATAGCTTGTTCATGGATTGATTATTAGCAGGGAGATCCTGATAAGTAATTCAACATCTATGTGCCTCAAGTAATACTGAAAATCTACTCAGTTAAATTTTTAGAGATCTTCCTTGATATAAGGAATCGTCTACACTATGAATTTCCTTTACAATAAGATCATTAATAATTAGATCAACCTCATATTTCATTTAGGAAAATGCCATAGTTTTCATAATTAGGGACAGAGGGAGTTCAAGTGACTTTTCCAGGGTGACAGAGACCTCTTTCTTGAAAAACTTTTCTGACTAATTAGAATTTATGTCTATCTGTCAACAAATAAATATTAAGCACCTTGATGTGTCAGTTACTTTGCTAAGGTCTAGGGATACAAAGAAATGGAGGAAGAAGATGGTGAGAGGAGTAGTCCGTGCTCTCAAGGAACTCACCAACCAATAGAGGAGACAGCATGCAAGCTGTTATATACAAGATATAGACAGAAGAAACTGGAGAAGACATCAAGGGAAAGTTATTAACCTAAAGAAAAATGAGAAAGAAGGTTCTTATAAAATGTAAAATTTGAACTGGAAATTGAAAGTGATGCCAGATGACTGGGGGTACAAATTCCAGCCACCAGAGATTGTCCTCAGAAATGCCCTGAGTTAGTAGGTTAAGTGTTTTAAGTGAAGGAAAGCAAGGAAGCAGGCACATGTCACTGGATTGTAGATTATATGTGAGTGGCAGAGAAGATAAAGATATGGTATATAATACCTCAAATGTCATTCCCTTTCCTGCTTGGTTCCTGCCTTATGGACTTCAAAACTATGCCTCAGTAGTTGTTTTATCATTGCAATTCCCATACCTTGTACCTCCTCACCCTAGGACCTAATTCTCCCTGCTGTCTTCTCATTATAGAACTTTAGAATATCCCTGGGTCAAAAGGACACCTTTCTTTAATTGTGTTTCATGTGGGTCTTTATTTTGTGGAGACCCAGGCCAGTCATCCTTCATTCCTCTCCCTCTTCTGCTCTTGGCTTCCTAGACTTCAAAATTTTTCCCCATATTTTTTCAGGTACCTGAAAAGAAAGGTGCCTTTCTTCCTTCTTTCTTTTTTTTCCTTTTTTCTCTCTCCTTTCCTTTCTTCCTTCTCTTCTCTTCATTCCTTGCTTCCTTTCCTTCCTGCCTTCCTTCCTTTATCCATTCCCTCTTTCCTAAAAAGGATCCATAAAACAAAAAATGTTTGACCCTAAAGAGGAATTAAAAAGAGTATCATCTAGTCTCTTTCTTTTGCATATGAGAAAACCGAGGGTTTGTTTTTAAATTAAGCTCAAATGAGAAATTGTCATCTTTATTTATGATGGTTAAGACACTGTTGTTGCTCTGTCAGTCAAGAGACTGTTTGGTATTAAAATAAAAAAAGAAAGAAAAGAAAAGAAACAGTGGACTCATTCATTGGATAATTGCTCAGCTCTCCAGTCACTGTGCCTGAGCAGAATGCATGCTTCATAAGGTTTTGCTCCTTCCCAGAGGAGCTCTCTCTAGTAAACCACATGCTTAATATGTCTGTACCTAGGTATTTATACAGTGCTTATCACCATGGTACCTAATCCCATTACATCAGTGACATATGCACCATTACTGAGAAAAGCGAGAAGGAAGTGAGAGCACTAACAGCTCCCAAGACAAAAATGTGATCAGATTTCTAATTTTTGGAAATACTAACCCTGGCCTTCCTGCCTCCATAGCTTAGTAGTTTCCACAGAAAGAAATTCTCTGGCTCGTTGCAAAATTTGTAGAATATATTTAGTGTACCCAGTCAAATTCTTCTGTTCCTTTTATCCCTTGTGTTATTCTTCGCTATTCCTTTCCATTGACTTTTCTTTCATTGACACCTCTACTTCGTGTAATTCTTCCTTTCCTTCAAGGCTCAAATATTACTACTTCCAATAAACTCTCATTTTTTTTTCTTTTTATTGGGAACTTATCTAACCATCAACAAAATCAATCATTTGAAAATAAAAAATAAAGAAGAGGAAAAGTAGTTGCTAGTATTTACATAGGCAGCTAAATCCTGCCTCATACATTTACTAGCTGTGTGACATTTAACTTCTGTCTGTGCCTAAGTTTCCTAGCCTGAAAATGGACACAATAATGATAGTTACCTCTCAATGTTGTCTTGAGGATCAAATGAGACAATATTTATGAAGCACTAAATAACTGCATATGGTATCTATTCATCTTAAAGCTCTTTAAATGTTGCAATGGATGTTACAAGTATCTCATTCCATCCTTATAACAAACCTGGGAAACAGGGGCTTTCATATCCATTTTACAGATAAGAAAACTGAGTCAGAGAAAAATCTAAGTCATTTACCCAAAGTCACATATATAGTAAACATCTAAATCAAGATTCAATTTAACAACTTCCTATATCCAGGCTCAGTACTTTATCTACTGTGTCATCTAGAATTTTCTAAGAATCTATGACCTCTTAAATACAGTTTTAAAATAATATAAATTTTATTTTTTAAAAAAATGTTTTAATAAATAAGTAAAAAAATATTTCATTTATCTTCTTTTATTTGTTCCCTTGTTTTTCTCTGTGTCCTTACAAGGATTTTATTGATATTCTTTTTTTCTCCTTTGCTTATTACTACACACTGATTTACATGAAACCCAAGTAGAAATCCTCCCATTGTATTTTTTATTATTTTTTTCATTTTTTCAAATTGTCAAAATGATGATTCCCATTATCAAGTAAAACAAATCAACATACTACTCATGTCTGAGAATACAGTTTTTCTGAGCTCCATTTCCTCACTTCTTTGCCAACAGATGGAAAGTATCTTTCCCAATCAAGCTTTGAAGTCATGATTGGTTATTAATTGGTTAGAATTCTGAGGTTGCTTATCATTATTTTAACTCATACATTTATTATTATCATCTTAAAATTTATTCTCCTAGTTCTGAATATTTAACTCTTGATCCAGTTCCTCAATTATTTCTCATTTCTCTGATTCTGTAATATCAGTATTTCTTGTTGCATAATAAAATTGCATTGTTCTCCCATACTACAATTTGTTCATACATTCCTTTAAGAGCAAGAATTTTTTAAGTTTTTTTGATATATAAAAGTGATGCTATAAATTTTAAAATTTATTGTCCTTTTCCTTTATCTCGATCTTCTTGAGGCATATAACCAATATTTATATCAAAGTATTACATACAGTTTCCTGGTCTCCCCTTCTACAAGAAAATTTCACTTATCCCTCAAGTAATTTAATAGTAAATGATAGTTTCCTAAACCAGAAGTCCTCAAAGTATATACTAAAGTATCCTATCTACCCCATGTTTCATCAGATTTAATGTAAAATTTTGGATATTATGATATTGCAAATAAAGGAAAACTAGATATATTTTTAATATTTTGTTTATCCAGTGTATGTACTATACTAAATATAAGATTTGCCTGTTTCATGTATGCAGTGAGTTCAAACACGGGGAACCTTGAGATCACAAAGAATTCTTCAAAAATAACTGTCCTTTGTGTTAGTTTCTTGATTGTTACCATATTGAACTTTCAATGTGTTGCAATTAATCATGGGGGAAAAAACAAAACAAAGAAAATGAAAATGAAAGAATGAAAAATTTTGCCTGAGTAAAATAAAGCTGAGATCTCTGTTCCAAACATTATATCTGTCACCAGTGGAACAATGTGTTGTCTCCAGAAGCAGTGACTTCACCATCCCCCAAAATATTCAAAGACTAAGCTCAAGTGAAAGAAATTCCTGCATTAGGTGGAAGCTATTAACCAAAGATCAGATCATGTTGAGCATGTGCTAACCTAAATTCAATTTTAATTTTTCTAGTAGCAGATTGAAAGAAAAGTACACTTAATTCCTTCCACATCACAGGAATTAAGTGCACAGTGACCCTGTGACCTGTAAAATCTGTTTAAAATTTTTTGGTCTTCCATTGGCACCTGAAAAGAAGACTGAATTGTTATTCTATTAAAAGACAAAATATGTTAACATTATATAATATTATTCATATAGTTTTTGCATTTCTGACTTTCTAAATTTTTCCTGTTTTATTTGCTGGCCTTTATGTGTCATCCGTGACTTTCACAAAACTCCTCAAATATTCTCATTTAATTTTTTATGCAGACTGTGATAAATCAAAATCACAATAGAGAAAGTCATGATGTGGAAGGGAAAAATGTAATATAATGCATTCCAATTCTAAGAATTTATGATAATATACAATCTGTTTTGAAAAAAACTTACAACCAAGTCTTGATCTATCAAATCAAACTTTTTTTAAATCAGCAAAAATAATCTCAATGGAATTATATACACATTCATCTTTCAGTAAATTGGGTTTTGGCAATCTTGGACTACTATGTGGAATATCCCATTTGGAAGCTTCCATCCCTTTAATATCAACAAGTTTCCCCTCAAGTGTGCAAATGGAAAATTCTCATAAAACTTTTACATTGATGAGAAAATAAGCATGTCACTCAGTAGTTATTTTGTTTTAGGTTTTTCCAAGGCAAATGGACCTAAGTGGCTTGCCCAAGGCCACACAGCTAGGTAATTATTAAGTGTCTGAGACCGGATTTGAACCCAGGTACTCCTGACTCCAGGGCCGGTGCTTTATCCACTATGCCACCTAGCCGCCCCTCACTCAGTAGTTATTAAATATTCTCAGGTACCTTTTATTTCCCCAGTATTAATTAAGTCAGAAATATATTTATTTCCATGTGTTTTCCATCTCCCTCCTTGTGTATTATTTCCTAAATGTCCATATCATTGTGTCCCACCATCATGTATTTGTTTATTTATATTTAAATATTAATTTTTCTTTTTAGTGCTATTTCTACCTCCCCATAAATAAATGAAGGACTCTTTTCCAACAAGTATCTTCTAAATTATCCAAAATATCTTTTGCAATAAAATGACAAAGAAAAGTTTACTAGCAGTCTTCTGATCATAAATATCCAAAGTGGAATTAAAAAAAAGGCGGGGAGACATGTTTGTCATTGTCTTGGAGGAAATATAGAGCAGAATCCAAATTAAAGAATGATTTCCTGAGAAAGGTGAGTTCCTTTTGATAATTATGTTTATTTGTATATAACATTGTGCTAATTGTGTCAAGCAATAGACCAATGCAGAGCTTCCTGGAAGTTATTTATAACTACCCAAAGAATTTCAGACTAATCATCCACAGAGTGTGTGTTTGAGTGGTATCTGTAATCTCTCTTTGCCTCTACTTCTCTCTCTCTCTCTCTCTCTCTCTCTCTCTCTCTCTCTCTCTCCATATATGTATGTATTTATACATATATATATTTATATTTGTATATATATATATAGACATACACAAATACATATATTCATAATTCTGGTTCTATCTTGCTATCCATTTGTATTATGATTGTGATATATATATATATATGCACACACACATATAGAGAGAACATTACAAATATCACAAATGATATAGGATGGTATAGATGATATATATATATATATGTGTATGTATATAATACTAATTAACATCAAAATGATAGCAGTAGTAGCTAAGATTTATAAAACCTTTACTTTGCCCCAGTCATTGTTATGAGCACTTTGCAATTATTATCTTATTTGTTCCTCTCAATAACCAATTTTGCAGACAGGGAAACTGAATCAAATAGAGGTTGAATGACTTGCCCAGGGTTTGGAGCTACTAAGTGAAATGTATGAGTCCACATTTGAACTCAAATCTTCCTGACATCAGGTCTGCCACACTATCCCCTGCTCCACCTATCTGCCTCTATAAAAAATTGGAAGGAGCAGTTCTAAGGAGGCAAATTTATACAATATAAGAAAACATTTCCAAACAATCAGAACTTTTCTGAACTGAAATAAACGTCAGAGAGGCCTCCTACATATTGTAATTCTGCAAAAGAAAGTTGGAGGAGAGATACTGTAAACAAGGAATGAGTTGATCTTGACTTCTGGTCCTTTTGAATTATGTCTTTTTCATTTCTTTGCACCTGTGTTTCTCCTTCTTAGAGAAGGTTGAATTGAATCATTAAGGCTCTTTCAAGTCTTAATATCCTAGGATAAGTCAAAGCAGATTCAGTGACATTTTTGGTTTCTGATCCTCGCTTTTGTAAAGTCATTACTCTGTATAGTCTGAGACATATATGCCTTTCATTCCTCTTTAAATCTTCTTTTATAATGTGATTTTTTTTCTTGAATGTTATTAAAGTCTTGTTTACTTGTTTTCATTTTATTTCACCCTAGGTGATGACTGAGAAACTGATGTCAACATTAATATTTTCACTTATCTAGTGCTGCCTGCTGGAAGGTCGTAAACTCCTTGGTAGATGTTATATGAAATCCCTTGTGATAAAAAAAACTGGTATTATTACTAATAGCTGACATTTATATGACTGTTAAGGTTTATAAAGTGTTATAAATGTAAGATCTCATTTGATCCTCAAAACAACTCTTCAGTGGACAAGGTAATGATTTTATCCCCACTTTACAATAAGGACCCTGAAATTGAGAATTTTTAAGTGGTTTGATTACATCTTACAGAGAATTCCATGCTCCAAATTAGGCATCTTTCTATTGTATCATCCTGGTTTAATTGATGTCAATAACAGTACCCCACCCTTTATAGTTCTTTATTGCTTAATTATTTTTATTTTGTTTGAATCCAGATTGGAGATTTAATTTGTGTAGGTAACTTATTCTACTAAAGGAAATTCCAAGGATTGGGAATTTTTAACCCTTCAAGTAACTAGGTCACAGAGAGGATTAGTGTATATAGTCCAGACTTCTACAACCATTTTGTTTCAGAATTAGAATTTGAACCCAAGACTTCAAAACACAAAAGTCAACTCTATGCACTATCCCATATTGTCTCATTGTATATTTATTGGCTTTTTTCCCATTTCACTGTTGGAGAAATGGAAGATTTGGGACATGAAATCAATTGTCTTAGGCTAAAACACCAGGATTTCAAAGGGGCTTTTTTATCAGTTTCTTGGCTCTACATCTGGTATTCTTTCCACTATACTATACTGGCACTGTTAACTCAAGGGTGGTAGGCTATCAAGGTAGATCCCTGTCAAATTCTGAAAACAGAAAGTCCTCAATTACCTTTCTGTTTCCTTCTCTATTCAGTTAGCTATTATCACTTCTTCAGGCCTATTTCCATCCTTTATTAAAAAACATTTTGAAATATCTACTACATGTTAAATTTGAATATTTGGAAAGGTAAATAAGGCATGGCCATGTGCTCATGAAATTCACAGTCAAGCAGGGGAATAGGTTATATGTAGGAATTGAAATAGTCCAATATAGGAGTATGGAAAGTATGTGAGAGATGTAGAAAGATATGAAACTATGGTATCATATGAAAAAAAATTACATAGCTAATAAGATTAAGGAACTATTCACGGAGAAAGCCATTATAGCTGGAACATGAAGAATGGGTAAAATTTCTAGAGATAAAAATTTAGGAGTCAATCTGGCCTCCTTGCAATCTCCTCTCCAGGGAATTTTCCCTTTTACACCCCTGGCTTTGCATAGGCTATCTCTAGACTTGGAATGCCATCCTTTTCCCCTTCTTGTATCCTCTATCCCCTTTCAAATGTAATTTCTAAGGACTCTTCCTTAGGAGACCTTATTTTTTAAATCTCACTAGTTATCAATTCTCCTAAAATGATTTTATTTTTACTTTTTATATATCACATATTAACTTATCTCTTTATACTCTATTTTCTTATAGTGGAATATAAACTACTTGAGGGTAGAAGTAATTTTATTTTTTTCTTTGTATCCTTAGGATCTAACCTAG
This sequence comes from Macrotis lagotis, assembly GCF_037893015.1. NCBI lineage: Eukaryota > Metazoa > Chordata > Mammalia > Peramelemorphia > Peramelidae > Macrotis > Macrotis lagotis. The sequence continues at coordinate 606,927,470 of NC_133666.1, read as the reverse complement.
TGCTGTACACATAACAATTGGGATAATTATATTTATGCACTTGGAAGGTAAATTTGGGTGGTGGGTATTAGATTATAGAAATATAAAGCATAAGTTGAGGGTTAGGGGATGGAACAATGATTTGTAATGAATTCTTAACAGGTAATATGGTATCATTGAGTCAAAAGTAAACATGGAATCAGGAGACATCTGGATGCACTTGAACTTTGAACCTGTATCATCTTTGAAAAAGAGAGGTTGCCCATCTCTCAGGTTATGCATAAAGATCCAATGATACATAAAGCTTTAAAAATTATTTTTAAAAATCAATTAACCAATGAGCAAACAAATAAGCTTCTACCATATCCCCTTTTCTAATCTTCCTTAATGCTAGTCCCTCCTATATTGTATATTTCTAACTTATCACATATGCTTTAACAATTTATCCAATGATCATCTATCGATCTATTGATATTTTATATAATTTGAATTTGTCTCCTCCATTATACTGTGAGCTCCTTGAGGCCATGAACTGTCTTTTCCTTTCTTGGTATCATCAACACTTAGTATAGTACCTGTAACATATGTTGATTGTTTTTTTTTAAGTCATGTCCAACTATTTGTGACCACATTTGTGGTTTTCTTGGCAAAAATCCTGGACTTATTTGCAATTACCCCTGCTTTAATTAATTCTACAATGAGGAACTGAGGTCAACAGGATAAGTGACTTACCAAGGTCACTTAGCTAGTGTCTGAGTCCACTTTGAATTTAGGTCTTCCTGACTCAATCCACTGAGCCATCTACCTATAATATATATTATTATTTATTATATAAACTTATTAAATTAATTTATAATTTCTTGAATGTATTAGATACATTTAAGTAATAAAATGTCATATAATGTTCTTTTTGCTGATTTTTCTCTTTCAAGTTGCACCCAATGACTCAAGAGCATCATTCTTCCAGTCCCCTCCACATTTCTTAGCTTTCTTTCTTATCTACTGTGCCCCCCTTTGAAGTCACAGAAAATGTAATAAATACTGGTGATGCTTTGGAGAAAGGGTTAACTTTTGATGAACAAAGGATAAATCAATAATGTAGCAATATTTTATAGCAAGAGTACTCTTTCCTTCCAGATGCTAATCCTACAACCAGTTTTTGTCCTTTCTCAAGTATTTCAGTATCTGGCTCACAATATTTATTTCATCTCCTTGCCCTTATCTTAGGAATTGCAAGTTGATTCTACTTCAAATTTCTTTGCTTCTCAGCTCATCACAGCTCATTGCCCAGGATCTTTATTTTCATTCCACCTCAGACTCACAATGAGGTGTTTATATTCTTGATTTGCTATAAACCCACAAGTGTTTCACTTTTCTAATCATTAATAATGAAATCCCTCTATCCTTTCATCTTGACCTTCTATCCTTCCATTTCTTCTTAAGGGTAAGTCCTCCAAAGCCTATCTTCTATCTGACCTCCAGGATTTCCATCAATTCCTGCTTTCCCAAATAATTATATCTGCTTTCATTTTCCTTCTTTCATATATTGATAATATAGTTAATCAATTCAGCTCAACATTGTCTTTTCCCCTTTGATACCTCAATATATTTTCTTATCTGCACTCAGCTCCTATAAGCATTATACCTGAATTATTCCTATCATTTATCTACTTTATTCTATCTCTACATAGAGTAACCACTGGGAAAAAAAACATACAACTGTGTTTGGTTCACAAGGAATTTACTTTTCATAATCTGCACTAGATACTCTCTCCTGCATACCACTCTATTTTCTATTGTTTGACTTTTTTTCCTGATCCCCACACAACTGGTTAAGAACTTTTTCTCATCTCATCTAGTCAACTAAACCATCCATCTCCTGTTCCAGAAAATACTCTCACCTTATATTTTAATAAATAAATTGAAACCATTCATCACAAGCTTCTTCCTGATTCTACACATAAAATTCCTATGTAACATTCTCCATTAATTACTCCTGCTCAAAACTCAGAGGTGACATGATCCTCTTTCCCAAGAAGAATATATTTATTTGTGTTCTTGATTCCATTCACTTCCATCATCTCTAAGAGTTTGGGTCTTTGATAATATCTTCCATTATCCATAATGTTCAACCTTTCTTATCCACTGATCTCATCCACCTGTTCCAGATCTGCCCAATATTCTAAAATTCTTGACTGATTTCTATCATCTACCTCAGGCTATTTTTCTGTGTCCTTCATTTAAGTCATAGTCTTTGTAAATCTGTTCCCTTACTCATTACTTCTTCTTTCTCACAATTTATTCATTTCTTACTTAATCCCATTCAAGGTGACATCCATCACTACCCCCTAGACTGAAACAGTCATGATCAAAGTCATTAGTTGTCATTTAATTGTCATATTCAATTGGTTTTTTTCTTTTTTTGACTCTGCCAGTCCAAAATTTGATCTGAGGCATGATTTTTGAAATTGTTTGGAGAGGAATATTGAAGGAATTCAGTTCAGTGCTGGCTTTCCACACCCCTCCTCCCCCATCTTAGCTCTTCCCTTTATTTTTCTCTTTTGCTAATTTGCCAGGCTGATGCTTTTGAGGTGAAATTTCAGAGTTTATTTAATTTTCATTTCTCTAATTATTAGTTATTTATGTTGACATGATTGTCAATAACTTAAAGTCATTCCTTTGAAAACAAGTTGTTTGTATCCTTTGATCATTCATCAAATGGGTAATGGTACTTATTCTTATAAATCTGAGAAAGTTTCCTTATATAATTTGTCTATAAGTCTTTTATCATAGAAACTTGATACAAATATTTTCATGTTGTCTCTCTATTTCTTCTAATTTTTAACTCCATTATTTTTCTTTGTGTAAAATCTTTTTTAACAATATGTAATTGAAATTGACTATTTTTCTTCTTTGAGTCTTTTTCCTTTGATTATAAATTCATCCTACATACATGGATATATACATATATGTGTGTTTATATATAAATATTATATACATATCAATTTCTTCCTCATCGCTTTAATTTGCTTATAATTTTAACTATTGTATCTGCTATACATCTATTGGTAAATTATCTCTTTTCTTTTCTTTTTTTTTAAACATAAAAGCAAGTGGTCTTAGTTTAATCCTAATATCCATCAGGTTGCTTTTCCCAACATTTTTTTTTCTTTGCAAACTAATATTTACCTCCTTTAACTCAATATTTTTGAAATTGAATGGAATTTGTCCAAAGTCTCCCCTCCACATAATTTCTGTATTTTTGTCTATTGTGTTTACTTTTCTAGTCACTGTTAAAGCCTAGGAGATTTTTAGGCTATTTCCTTTCCCTGATAATCATTTTTTTGAGTAACATCTTAAATATTTTTTTCATCCATATACACATGTATATTTTTAAGTTACAAAACTTCCTTTTACCCTCCCTTCTCATACCACTCCCCTGAGTGACAGTCAGGTTAGCATAGTAATTACATATTTTTGATAAACATGTTTACAGATTAGTCATTTTCAGTATCAGAAATCAGGATTAAGGGAAAGAGATAATTTTTATAAAGTGTTCATCAGACTCTGAAGAGTTGGGAATTTTTTGGGTTTGTTTTTCTTCCTCTGGATAGGGATAACATTATCTATAGCCAGTCTTATACAATTGCTCTAGCTCTCTGAACTGCTGAGAGGAGCTGCTTCCATCAAGTTTGTTTATCTTCCAATGTTGCTGATGTGTACATTGTTCTCTTGGTTCTGCTCCCTTTGCTCAGCTTCAGATCCTGTAATTCATTCCATGCTTCTCTAGAGTCCAACCATTTATGGTTTCATATAGAACAATAATATTCCATAGTATCCATGTACCATAACTTGTTTAGCAATTCCCCAGTTGATGGGCATCCCCTCGATTTCCAGTTCTTTTCCACTGCAAAAAGAGCTGCTATGAATACTTTGGAACATGTGAGACTTCACATTTTTTATGATTTCTTCTGGATATAGGCTTAGAATTGGAATTGATGGGTCAAAGGGAATGAACATTTTTGTTGCTCTTCAGACAAATTTCCATTTTGCTCTTCAGAATGGCTGGATTCATTCACAACTCCACCAGTAATGCATCAATGTCCCAGTTCTCTCACAACCTCTACAACACTGATTGTTTTTCCTTTTTCTCATCTTGGCCAATCTGATAGAAGTTGATACCTCATGGTTGTTTTAATTTGCATTTCTCTAATCAATAATGATTTGAAAAAATTTTTTCAAATGATTTTATATAGCTTTAATTTCTATATTTGAAAAAATGTCTATTCATATCCTTTGACCATTTATCAATTGGAGAATGACTTGTAACCTTATAAATTTGATGCATTCTCTAAATGTATTTTGGAAGTGAGACTTTTATCAGCTCTCCCAGTTGTGAAGATTGTTTCCCAGCTTTCTCTTTCCTTCTAATTTTGATAGCATTAATTTTATTGCTTCAAAACCTTTTTAATTTAATATAGTCATTTTGCAGTTTATAATGTACTCTAACTCTTGTTTGGTCATAAAATTATCCCTTTTCCATATATCTGATAGATAATTTCTTGCTCTATTAATTTATCTGTGATGTTGTTCTTTATGTCTAAATCCTGTATGCATTTTGACCTTATTTTGGTATAGAGTATCCCTGATAATCTTAATCCAATAATTTTCCAGTTCTTTTACCTTCTCCTGCTATACCTCTCTTATTCTTCTGTTTCTCTCCATTCAAACCACACTTAACATCTCACCAAAACTATGACATTAATACACTGATTGGCATCCCTACATTCAGCTTCTCTCCTCTCCAATCAATACTATATAATTCTTACACATTGATTTTCTTATAGCACAAATTTGTCTGTTTTTCCCCTGTAAACTGTTGCCTTAGGAGGAAATGTATTGTACGTGTCAAGATTATCTTGCCAGATTAATAACATATCAATCCCCCTTCAAATATTGTCTTGTTATTTAGTTTTTCAGTTGTGCCTGACAGTTCACAAACCATTGGGGATTTTCTTGGGAAAGACAATGGAGTAATTTGCTATTTCCTTCTCCAACTCATTTTATAGATGAGAAAACTGAGGCAGGAAAGAGTCTGGGGCTGATTTCAAACTCAGATATTCTTAACTCCAGGCTTCACCCTCTATCACTGCATCACCTAGGTATCCTTCAATCACTGTCAATTCCAGAAATAATTGTTCTAGTTGTTCTTTAGAAAAAATATTCCATCTCCATGTCTATACTTTTGCATACTTTATGCCTAAAATGAACTGCCTCCTGAAATCCTTAACTTCTTTCAAGAATCTAATGAAATAAGCCCCCCCCCAATGTGAGGCATATACTGATTTCCTCCATTTATAAGACCTCACATACTCTAAAATAACTTCATTTATTTTGCATTTGTTTACCTGTATTCATGTTGTACGCCCCTGGTGGTTGCTTAAAGACAAAGAACTTTTCATTTTTGGCTTGGTCTACCTAGTGCCTTTCATACAATCTGCAGCTTAAAAATACTTTTTTAAATTTAATTGTTGCTGAAAAGTAATCATTCTCTTCATATGGTTTATTTGGCCACATAAATTCTTTTCCATTTATAATTGAAGTCATCTTGTCATGAGATCTATTTCACATTATTCCATACCTTGGTGGTAAAACAATGTGAATAGCAAGCAAATGGAAAGATTAATAATAATGAAAATTATTCTAATAGAAATTAAGATATTTGTTTCTAGATAAGGAAAAATGAATTCATATTTCTAAATTTACAAGACATAATAGTCAGTCTGTATAACTTTTTATTAAGGTGTCATGTCTTTAATGGATTTATTCTATAGGGGTTCCCCCCCTCAAATTCTCTCTTCTCAGGCCAATTTATGATGCATTAAATCTCCCATGAAGATTTTAATGTTGAAATTTTTTATAAATAGATGCATAAATGAGGTCTGAGAGGAAAGAAAATCAATCACTTTAGGGAAAAAAAAACAAAAGAGAAAAATGCTTATTTGTTATACTCCTTTAGGCAAATTCAGCATTGTAGCAGCTAGATATACAGTAGAAGGCAAAGCCTAGAGTGAGAAAGATCAGAATTAAAATATAACTACAGACTCTAGATATTGGAACCTGAGAAAGTCATTAGCTTTGTCTCAGTTTCCTCATCTGTAACATAAACTGATGAAGAAAATGGTAAAACATTCCAGTAGCTTTGCCAAAACCCCAAATGGGATCATAAAGAGTCAGTTACAACTGAAGCAAGTGAGCCACAACAATATCAATGTCAGTATTGAAAGAGCTCTTCAGAATAATTATATCATAGTATGACATTGATTGGGGATTGTTTTGGGAAGTTTGGTTGAAAGGATGGTATAGTAGAAAGTGTTTTTAGGTTGATCGCATTTCAAATGGTTATAGAATTATTAAAGAAGTATGATCTTTAAAAAACTCAGTCTCAATGCAAGGATTAACAAATTGCCTTCTATGGTGGTGGGGAAGGGAAGCAAGATTAAGGGAAAAATTGTAAAACTCAAAATAAATAAAATCTTTCATTAATAAAACTCAGTCGACTGTAGGTTAGCAAATATGATGCTGGCTGTACTTAATGTCTTCAGGTGTTGATGATAGTGAGGCTCTTTAAATAGAAGAAAATGTTTAAATCAAGCATGTTTGTTTTTTTTCCAAGTATAAGAAAGATTGTCATGTGAAAGAGATTATTTTTTTCCTAAGGTTATACTTTAGCACCTAAGGTTATACTTTGTAACAATAAGTGGATATAATAGAGAAAATGAATTTTATTTGCACATAAGGAAAACCAAATGAACCTAAACCAAAAATAGGCCAATTCCCCTTCCAAAAAATAAAAACAAAGTTCACACAACTTCTGAATAATTGAAAGTATTCAAAATCAGAATGATCAGTCTGAGATCTCATTACTACAAGTCTTCAATGGAATATGGATGGAACACTAATCAAAGATATAATACATGGGATCAACCAATCATAGATTCAGCCTTATTAAATTCCTATCAAGTTAATGACTTTTGAATTTCCCCCTTGCTCTGAATCCCATAATTCTCTCTTATTGGAAAATTTCAATCTTTTTCTTGTTGTTCGGTCAATTCACTTGTGTCTGATTCTTCATGACCAATTTCAGAATATTTTTTTGGCAAAAGTACTAGACTGCTTTGTCATCCTTTTTTACAGATGAGAAATTAGGACAAATACAATTAAATGACTTGTCCAGGATCACACAACTAGGAAAGTCTCTGAGGCCAGATTTGCACTCAAGATGAGTTTTCTTCATTCCAAGCCTGTACTCTATTAACACTGAGTCTCATAATTTCCTTCATTTTTTTATACTAAGGAAACTATTTGAGGTTAAAAATACATTTTTAGCATCTTATAATCTAAGTATAGCATTGTAGAGATCTGAGTACCATGTTTTCATTTTCCTCCACAATCCTAACCTTCTTCAACTTCTTGACTAAACTAATACAATGATAGATGAAAAGTAACCACAGTTTGGAGATCTTCATTGAGACTGAAAAGATTAAGTGATTTCCCATAGCTATACCAGGTACTGAAGTATTCATTCTGCCTGAGGTATTGTTTGAACTCAAGTCCAACACTCTCTCCATTATGCCACCCATGCAGAAAGTCTTTGACAAGTTGTTCATCTAGATTTCATTTATGGTGATGATAATGACAATGTTACTGATAACAATAACAAGACATTAAGAGCTGCTATTTCATGCTGTACAATTTGCAAAGCACTTTACATGCATAGTCTTTATTTAGCCCTTACAGCAATCCTGTGAAGCAATATTTAAATTTTTATTGGCATATCCATTTAGGGAACTGGATGGTAGAGGATGCAGTTCTAGGCCTGGAATCAGAAAGACCTGAATTTAAATCCAGTCTAAGAAAAATTACTCATTCTGAGACCCTATTACTTAAACTTCTGTTTGCCTCATTTTTCCTCAATTGTAAAATGAGGGGAAACCCAACTTCCCAGAGTTAGAAAGAGAATCAAATGAGATAATATCTGTGAAGTGCTTAGCCTAGTGTCTGACACAAAGTGGCAGGTATTTAACATTTATTTTCATTCCTTTAAAAATGTGAAAGTTGATGTTAAAAGATATTTGAGGAGTTTTACTTGTTTGCAGTCTCATATCTAGTAAGTGTCAGAAACAGAATTTCTTTTTTTTTGTCCCCCCTTAGTTGTTTGGTTTTGCTGTTGTTGTAGTTGTTGTTTGTTTGTTTGTTTTTTGGAAAGGCAATGGGGTTAAGTGACTTTCCCAAGGCCACACAGTTAAGTAAGTATTCAGAGTCTGACCCTGGACTTGAACTTTGGTCCTCCTGACCCTAGGGACAGTGCTCTATCCACTGTCCCCCATTGTCTCTAGAGACAAGATTTCAATCAAGGTTTTCCTGACTCCAAATTTTTCTACTCACATTTATATATTATTTGTAAAGGTCTTAGTAAACATTATAAGAGATTAATGAATATTTATTCCCTCACCCTCCTCTTTTTTGAATTCAAATTCAAGTTTCTGTCATTTTAGGTTGTTGTGATTTCTATTGCCATATGAACCAGATGCACCAGAGACATGCTCTTCAGTATGCTTATGGACCACCAGTGTCATTGGGTAAGGTGATCATATTAATCAATATTTAAGTTTCTCTTATCAATTATAATTGAAAGGTTATTAGTGAATATGTGAGGAAAACAGAAGCATTTTGATCACAGAATGTTTTGTAAACAAACCAATAGGAGGGAGTGAAAAGATAGAGGTCTGAATGAAAGGAAATCACCTCTCAGTTAAAAAGAACCTTGAAGGGCAAATAAATAAAACAATAAAAACATGATAATAGTAAAATTGGAAGACATCTTGACAATCATCTTGTTCAACTGCTTCATTTGAAGGATTTGGAAGCTGATCTCCAAAGAAGGCAAGTCCAAACTCATACAAACTCAACCATTCATCATACTTCCTGATGAGGAAATTCTCATTTGTATCATTATTCCAGAACTTAAAAAGACATTAGAGTTACTCTAGTCATTTGAGGAAATTCTTTCCCAGGTATGTTAAATGATAGGTAGACAGCATATAGGCTATGAGTCCTGATACTCTCTTCCAGAACCATTTTTCCCTTTCATTAATGCTGAAATGGTGGCTACTACATAGAACTCTTGAGATCCCCATTGCCTTGGCAACAAAAATAGTTTGATGTCTGTGCTCACTAAATTCCTCTTCTCCATAGAAGCCTTTCAAATACCTGAATACACAGATACAGATTTCTAAAATTATATTTTTCTAAGGCAAATAATTCCCCAAATTTTCTAATTGAGCGAATGGCCGCCTGTCCCTTAGCCATACCAACTGTTATCTTCTGGAATGATACACATTATCAAAATTCTTCTTAAAATTTTAGACTCTGGTCTAGACAGATTGATAGATAGATAGATAGATAGATAGATAAATGTGTGAGAGAGAAAGACTCTCAATGATGGTTTTGTTATTGATTCTTGATTACATAGCATTCTCAATGTTTATCATCATTTTGATATGATCATTTTTCTCTATGTTAGAACAAATCTAGCCTTGAGAAAGTATATATATATATATATATATATATATATATATATATATAGTTTTTTTAGTTTTTCTTTTTTTTGCAAGACAATAGGGTTAAGTGGTTTGCCCAAGGCCACACAGCTAGGTAATTATTAAGTGTCTGAGGTTGGATTTTAACTCCTGACTCCAGGGCCAGTGCTCTATCCACTGTGCCACTTAAACACTCCAAAAGTAACATATATAGGGGGTTTAAGAACTCTAGATCTCAACAATGCCATGTAAATCTTTGTCATTCTAATGCTACTTGCTCTACTACCATTACACTCTTTCATTTGTTCAGTATTTTTAATTGTCAAATTTGTTTTGAGAGAAGTCCTAAGAAATGGAACAACTAAACTCTCATGAATTTGAACTTAAAACTTGCAGCTCCTTTATCCTTTCACTTTCCTTTTTCTTAATCAATGTGTTCATTATCTTTAATCATCTGCTTTCAGAACCTGAAACAGCCTTCAATAAAAATCACTTCTTATTGAAGCATTTGAAACATAATTATGGTTATAGTAATTTTTTGCTAATACGCTCACTTCAAGTTAACCAGAATGTTGGATTGGGTCTGAAATGTCATCTCTTTCCAAACTGCTCTATCTTAGAAATATTCAAGCCTTTTCATAATTTCTTTAATAGATACAATTTCATCTAGGAATTTGAATTGTCTTTAAGCTGATTGCCTATTTTATGATTGTAAGGCCAATATTTGAAGTAATGATTCTCTTGACTTGATGAGAATTGAGATTATTGCATTAATAAGGGAATGGGGATACAGTATAAAATAAGTTTTAACTTGAGTCCAAAGTGGAGACTCAGAGTCCCAACTTTATTAAATAGATGCTTTATAGGATGAACTTTTTAACTTCTCTGAGCTTTACTATTATCATTTGACTCTCAGACTTCCAATCTCTGTCCTTGCACATGATAATCCAAATAGAAATGTCCAAGCCTCCTTCAAGCACTGTGACCTTACAGATCATCAGCTTTTAAAGATTCCATGAATTATACATCCAGGCATCCTCAACTATATACAGGGCTGGTTATAACTGAGATGATAGTATAATTTATGGTTCAGAATTTTTAAGTCCTCTCTCTGACCAGAGAGTTCTTGCCTTCCATAATTTCCTTCAATACTTTTAACCTTTTCTTAAATCTCAGTATGATTTAGTGTAATTTTCTTTTTCCTCTTCTACAAATCCATTTCTTTTGATTTGGTCATTTTTTATACTTTCATAATCTTGTCACTATAATTTACCAGTCATACTTTGCACTGTAATAGCTTAATCCTCTGTCTGATCCCTATCCATATCTTAATAAAAGACCCTAATTCTAGATTACTTCAAATGTTAATTATTGCAAACATTTTCCATACCCACAAACATACTATAATATCCCTTGGAAGAAATCAAAAACCACTACCAACTAGGTCCATTCTGGAATCTCAATCTAAACTGGGCTTCCATTGCTTCATAAACACTTGTTGGGGTTTTTTCACTTTCTCAAATGACTATTATATTCACAATGGTCATTATTCTAAACCATAACTCTTCTTCTCAAACATTCTATAGTACTCTTTAATTTCTCACTTTCAATAAAGGCTTATATCACCTTGCTTTCCCAAGAAAATAAAGATTACCCATTGTAAACTCCATCTTCTTCCAATTCAAAACATCTCATCAGTCAAATTCTCTTCCACTTTTCTCCAATATCTGAACAGGAGACAATCTTTCTATTTAAACGGATCAAATTCTATAACATAATTCTATATGCATCTAATAACAATGACTAGAAACTGATGAGCTCAAGAAGTAATTTGTTTCAATCTTTTACTATTTCAATTCTTAGAGATTAGGAAATTTTTTTTTATTATTCAATATAAATTCTATTCTTATCTCTTTATATTACATATATATACATACATACATATATTATATATATATTCTATTTCTATTCTTCCTCTTGAGTCTTCAATCAGATTTTTGACTACACAGCATCTTCTCTTCTAATCTTCAATGTGATTCTTTTTCTCTGGATAACCTATTCTTATGATCTTCCCTTCTAATAACAAAACCAAACAACCAAAATTGTGTTTTATCTTATCTTAAGCTATCTTTCTATATCTCTAATCCCTTCCATAGCAATACTAATTACCCCTTTTTCCTTGAATTTTCTCTATTCTTTGGATTTTGTGATTTAGTTTTCTTCTGCTTTTTGCCATAATTGTCTGATACCAAATTCTCATGTGCCACCCACTAAGTGTAGCATCCTCCAGTTTCTCCTGGATGCTCTTCCTTTGCATCATTCTAGCAAGACTTGGACAAACAGGATGCCTTACAAAGGGATAAGAGGTTTACTAGAATCAACTAAAACTGTATTGAAAAAACTGTTCATTTTTCTGTGTGAGCATTTATATCTCAGAAATTGGCAAATATCAAAATTCAGGGCTTGATTTATTATGTTGACTATCTAGGTTTAAGAAAGTCATAGAGAAAAGGGTCATAACAGTTTAAACTTAAAAGTATATAAGTACATACTGATATAAGTACATACTAAAGTATATAAGTACATACTAAAAGTATATAAGTACATACACACAAACACATATACACCTGATTCTCTTCTATCCAAACAAAACAAAAACAATGTTTCTCAATTTCCCTACTTCTGTTGAGCACCAAGGCCCCTATGGTTTCCCAAGTTCACAATGTCTGTGTCATCTCTAAACTTTTTTTCCCTCCTATTCCTTTTTTATCCCTTTGTTTCCCTTTTATCCCGTTTGTCCCTTTTTTTTATTCTCTCATTTGTCAAGTCTTGTGAATTCTATCTCCTTAGTATACCTCAAACTGACACTCTCCATAAAAATAGCCACTACTCTCACATTAGGCTTTCATTGCATCTTACATAGTTTATTAAAATAGCTAGCTAATTAAGCTGCTGACTATTTTCTTTACAAAGTTCACAAAATAATCTTCCTTAAGTTCAATTTTGATATCACATCTCTGATAAAGAGCCTTTAGTTTTCTCATTGTCTTTAGCATAAAATATTAACTCCTTGATATGCATTTAAAATCCTTCACAATGTGACTTTTATAAACATGTCTGGTTAATTCAATTCAATAAGTATTTACTAATCTCCAGATATTATATGCCAGGCATACAAGTTCCTTTCATGCATTCTATGTTCCAGCCAAAGTGAACTATTTTCTTTTCCTAGAAGTTGGCCTTCCATCTCTTTTATTCTAACTTAATACAAGTACCCATGTCTGTAATTCACTTACTGTTCACATCTCTACAATTTGTAAATCTTATTTTCATTCACAGCTCAAATCATGCACTTTGTGGACCTCCTGAAGGAAGTCTATCCAAGCCCTCTACTTCTTATGTACAAATTTGAATGGTCACTCCATCACATTTTCATGTTGGTACTTTAAATATTTTCTTCTCCTGTTTCCCTCCAAATGTAGGTTTTTTGAGGGCAGAAGTTGTTTATCATTTTGTCTTTGTATGTCCATTTCTCACATTTGTTTTGCATACAGTAAGTACAAAATAAGTTATTTTATTATATTAGATTGTGGTCCTTTGTCAACTTGGAATAGTAATCATAGTTGCCCTATGTTAGAGCGTTGCTGTATTTTAGAATAATTATTTTATAATATTAAATGATCTATGATTTCATCAAAATGAGTATACTCTTAACAGTTCCAAGAGATCATCTAATAACAATGACTAGAAACTGATGAGCTCAAGAAGCAATTCATTTCAATCTTTTACTGCTTCAATTCTTAGAAATTAGGAAACATTCCTTTATATCATATATATATATATATATATATATTCTATTTATATCTCTTTATATTATATATATTTATGTACTTTTTCTATCTTCGTACTTACTCAATTATTTTTATTAATCTTATTCAATTCTTAGAACTTGAAAAAATCATCATGATGTTGAAACAATGTATCCTTCATTGATACTCCCACTTTCGGTATACTTCCCTCTTCCTTGTTTCATGTAACAATTACTTCCCACTTCCATATGAGAAGCTTAAACATATTTGAAAGCAAGGATTTCTTTCTACTCACTACCATCACCTGCACCTCCACTCTGCTACCAAAGACTTCTCTTCTACAGGCTATAAAGATGCCTCTATATTTGAACTGATCCTCATATGCCATGTTTCAAATGCTTTCATGTTTCTGCTGGTGAAAAGTAGAGCAAAATGAACTGTCTTAGAAGTGAAGGTTGTTGGCAAGCTGGTAATTGCTAAATCAAATTATTTGCCCTTAGCTTAGACTTATGCAGATCTCAGCATATTTGTGGCTTATCTTCATCTGTTATGATGGTCATTTGATGCCAGACAGATTGCTGTTGAATCTTCCTGAGCTTAGCTGAGTTAGTCCTTTGATGATAGACACAGTCCTTTAGAGGGCTTATAATAGAAATTTTCTAAACATAATAAATTTTATCAGACATTATTCTATGCTGTGATCCATTAAAAACCTGCATCTCATTCCCATATAAATGAACTAAAGTAAGACCTTAGAAGAAGTTTACAATAATTGCCATAATGCATATACTAACATAATAATTCAGAGATATAAGGTTTTATCATGCTGGCTATAATAATGCAATGAAAGCTTGCAACCCCTTATTGTGACTTAATGCATAGTTTCTTAAAAATAGGAAAAAAATCATTTTTCTTTAGTCAACCTGCTGAGAAATCTCTCTAAATTTATTTCAGTTAGTACTTAAATGAAATAAATACTACCATTGGATCTGCACATAGCATTTTTCCAATTTTGATACCAAAGCTTTAGTTTTTGCTTGCAAAGCATTTGAGAATTCAGAGTCATTTCATAAGTATAATCTATGTATTCAATATCATCATCATCTTCAGAAAGACATGGTCACCTTTGTTCCATATACCTACATTGCCCAAATCATTGAGTTTCCAAACTCTGACAAGATCACTAATCAGGCAAAATTCTTTCTCCTTACTTATCTAGGAGATCCACCTATTGTTGTTGGTTTTGAATTACATTTTATTGAGGGGATTCCATTTGTATACAAATTAGTAAAAACAAGTGTTGTTTGTCCTTTGTTCTTGAAGAAGACCGACATCAGGGAGGTGATGCCATGACATGGACATGAACTGGATTTGAATGAGGTGTGGTTCTAAGTTACCAGTCGCCCTTTCTTTCTCAGAGCCATCTAGGTCCAATGCCAGATATGAATCAATAAAACTAGAGATTGTCCTGGATGTGAGGCAATCAGGGCTAAGTTACTTGCTCAAAATCACAGTATCAAATGTATAAGGATAGATTTGAACTCAGATCCTCCTGACTCAATGATTGGTGCTCTATCTACTACCCCATATGTCTGTATCTTATTTAGGTGACCCACTTATTAATGACCTGATAAGGTATTCATTAGATCTTTCTAGAATGGGGGTGGGGGAGGGGGGACAATCATGAAATGCTTCCTATCAATGATGGATTTTGAATCAATTTCCAATTATTCTTGTCTCTGGTATGCTGTATTTCCTGGTGCTGTTCTGACTACAATATTATTTTCTTCTGGCCACTATATCATCTTGAAGTATTTGTTCTACAAGTTCATTTACATCTAACCATTTCTTGATTCAATGAACAACTGAGGTTCTCATATATCTTTTATTGTATGGTTATAAAATTACAAAGATTTCTCACAAAGAGAATGCAACTACATACATATTGAAGATAATATTCATGAAAACTTGGACAAGAGCAAAAAAGACTTTTTAAAATATGTTTATTTGTTTTTAATTTAATTTTTAAAATTAAAGACCAACCAACATGAAAATTTCCATATACAAAGAATAGAAAATGAAGCCTACTTATGAAACATAGATCTCTATCATGCATTTTTTTCCTCAAGTGAATAATAAATTCAACACCTGAGTTTCAAAGTTGTAGGAAGACTTTCAACAAGATGAATTTCTACTCCAAATAAAATTCAGAGTCAAACAGAATTGTAGAAAAATCAGAATTTCAGATTTGTCATTCATTACAGTTAATATCTCAACTAAATCACCATTAAGCAATTATTTGGCCTCTATTTGATAATCTTAAGAGAGGGGTAATCATTACCTATCAAGATAATTAATTTTATTTCTCTACAACTATAACTGGAGGAAAGCATTTCCTCAAATCAAACTTTTCTCTTGACTTCCACTTCTATTTTTTTCTTCCACAGCTATTTCTTTTTCATTGTTTCTACTAGTATTCTCAATTGAGAGAAAACCATTTTTTCCATTTTTTTACTATTCTTGCTTCATCTCTTCCTGGAATAATTATGTTTATCAAAAATATATATGTACAATACTAACCTGACTGTTTGCCACTAAGGGTAGTGGGGGTGGGAAGGGAGGGGAGAAGGGAATTTTATAATTTAAAAATATATATGTGCATATGGATGGAAATAGAAAGGAAATTAAAAGCTTAACAGAAGAGATACAAACCCTGGCTTGTGAAATAAACTCCCTAAAACTTAGAATGGGCCAAATAGAAGTTAATGACTACAAAAGACAACAAGAAATACTAGTCAAAAGACTGAAAAACTGAAGAAAAATTTAACTCATAATATAAACAGCTGAGCTAGAAAACAGACCACAGAGGAAAAAAAGAATTATTGGACTACTCAGGAACATTACCAAAAAAGAACCTAGACATAACATTCAAGAAATCTTAAAGTAAATAAAACTTTCTAGATCTCTTAGAATGAGATGTAAAAGTTGAAATGAAAGACTATCACTTATCTTTGAAATAATCCCTAAATTTAAATCCAAGAATATTAAAGCCAAAATCCAAAACTTCTGAGAAAAATGAAAAAAAATATTTCCAATACTAAGAAAAAAATTCAAGATCACAAGTGATTTTGCAGGCATCAACCATAAAAAAAAAAACAACTGAGTAGAGAGCATGAATAAAATATCCAAGAAGACAAAGAATGTAAGATAACAGTCTAGAATAAGTCACCCAGCAAGACAAAGTATATAGGATTTAAAAAACGAACCTATAAAATGGACTATAATAGAATAAAGTACTTACAAACATTCTCTATAAAGTGATCAAAGGTGTATAGAAACTTAGAAGTTCAAACATAGAAGTTAAGAGAAACATAAAAAGGTAACCATAAACTAACAATGAAAAGGAACTACAAAAGTATAAATTGATTATTCTTAAACAGGGGGAGATGATATATATGTATCCTGATCATCAAGAGAGATAATAGAGAGAATTTAATTAGACAAAGACTAAGAGTTCTGTTACATCTTGATCCTACAAGAAGAATTGGAAAAAGGAAGAAGAATGCACTGTGATCATGAGGAAGGGAAAAGGTTAGGAAAAATTATTTCACATAACTAGGATTTGTGCAATATAAATTAAAAACAAGAATGTGCCCATCAATTGGGGAATAGCTAAACAAGCTATGTTACATGAATATTATGGAATACTATTGTTCTATAAGAAATTATAAATGGTCTGACTCTAGAGAAACATGGAATGAATTATAGGATCTGATGCTGAGCAAAGGGAGCAGAACCAAGAGAACAATGTAATATACACATTAACAACATTGTGAGATGATCAGCCTTGATGGAAGCAGCTCCTTTCAGCAGTTCAGAGAGCTAAGCCAACTGTATTAGGCATTCTATAGATAATGTTGTTCCCATCCAAAGGAAGAAAAACAAAACAGAACAAAACAAAATAAAACCTTTCAGAATATGATGAACACTTAATAAAAATTATTCCTTTTGTAGCTCTTTCCTTTAATCCAAATTCCTCATAATGAAAATGACTAATCTGTAATTATGTTTATCAAAAATATATATGTACAATACCAACCTGACTGTTTGCCACTAAGGGTAGTGGGGGTGGGAAGGGAGGGGAGAAGGGAATTTTATAATTTAAAAATATATATGTGCATATGGATGAAAAAAAATAAAGATGCTACCCCCCCCAAAAAAAAGAAGCAAGAAGAATGGATTAAGAAAACAGCAACTCATGCTCATCTGAACTGGCCTAAAGAAGGAAGAATATACCCACCTAGTATTGGATACAGAAAT
Organism: Macrotis lagotis; assembly: GCF_037893015.1. NCBI lineage: Eukaryota > Metazoa > Chordata > Mammalia > Peramelemorphia > Peramelidae > Macrotis > Macrotis lagotis. The sequence continues at coordinate 606,909,760 of NC_133666.1, read as the reverse complement.
ATGTTTCACTCAATAGAAAAAATAGGATGGAGAAAGTAAACGGGGGATGTAGTGGCTATATTAAGAGAGGGAGTAGCTCCAAGCAAAACAAATTCAAACATATGCAAATTATAACTCTTTTTGGAGGTAAAAATGAATGGGGATCTAAGGACTTATCTATAACTTGAGGAATAGAAGAATTACTTATGGTATATAAACATTTGAAATATTATTGTGCTATGGGAATGATGAAGGGAATGGTTTCATGGAAATCTAGAAAGTTTGACATGAATTGTTGAAAATTGAAGTGAAGAGAAACAGGAAAACAATTTTCTATGAAGATAACAATAGAATAAAGAAAATAGAGTAAAACAAACCAACAACAACAACAACTTTGAAAGACTTGAATCAGTCCAGTGGATTAATATTGAATCATAATACCCCCCTGCTGATATACAGGTGAAGGACTCAGTGAACATTGAAACATACCTTTATGGGGATTTGAGCATTGTGTAAATTTCTTTTGTTTGACTTAATATGTTTATAATAGGGAATTTATTTTTCTTTCATTTTCCATTGGGAAAGGATGAAAAATAAATATAATTTTACTATCCCTCACAATCCACCATCTAGTCCTTTTCCAAATTCCTTCTCCCCATATCAATCAACTTGAACTTTATTAGTTTCCAGAAGATGGTGTTTATTGCAGAGATGAGGATGACATGTTCCTTTTACATAACCAAATTCCCTTGGGGAAATCTTTTCAAAATTAAGGAAAAATGGGAGTGAGACACAGAGGTAGGTAGATATTTGTACCTAGTGAGTCTTTCTTATTCTTATCCCTACAAGTCCTTTTCTCTCTTCTTGTATTCACCAGGTTTACATATAGACTTGGCAGCCATGATTGATGATTCATTCCTTGGCTTAGTTAAGCTGGGCCCTTGCAGAGTTCAGTGTCCAAAGTGATGAGTAAATTTACTATAAGGGAGAATCAAACAGGTGATTCAACTGCTAAGGTGATTCCTCAGTAGATATGGCCTTGCTATTATTGCTTCTAGATCTGATGGACTAGATATTATGAACTCTGGAACCGTTAAGTAGTGGAACTTTTGAAAACTTGATTAGCTTCCTAGTCTCACTAATTACCAAGGCACTCCTGTCCAGTATATCCAGTCACCTAAAATTAGATAATAATAAGTTGAAATTGACAGGGGAGACGTGTATTCATAGATGCTTGGTGACCAGTTGAGATAGGGCAGTTGCCAATCTCTCATCCCACAGTTCATAAGTGTCCTCTCTACTAAGAAGCTACTAGGCCATAATAAGTGAAACAATGCACTCAAAACATTTCTGTTTATTCTCAACTCTAGTTCAATCTCTCTTTATAGTCCTGAATCAAATTAAAAGACTTTTCATTATCACAAAATACTACCCCTAAGTTATCATGGAAGAAACTTTCATTGTGTTGTTTTGGGTAAGCCATTTAAACTCTCACTGATTCAATTTCCTCATATTTAATGTCCTCAATGGGGATATGACTCCCTTCATCACAAGACTTTTCTAGCTAAAAAAACAATGTTCTATGATCCTAGAACTATTCTTGGAATTCAACCATTAATTAAATTCTGGATCTTTTTGATAATCTACCATGAGTCTTTCCAAAGGAATAGCTTAAGCTACTTTATAAACTATTTGGATAGTATTTAGATAAACTATATCTACAGTGTTCCTCTTTTCTATCAGTTTCGTTATCTCTTTAAATAAAAAAAGAAAATAAGATAAGTATAGTATAAAATGTTCTCATGAAAGCCAAAATGGCTCTTTATGATCCATTTCTATCAGCTCTTTAACTACCTCTTTTGATGAAACTATATGGGGCAGTAAATAGAGCCTTGGCCTTGGAGTCAAGATGGACACTTGATTTTTACTAGCTCTGTGACCTTGGTCAGGTCACTTAATCCTGGTTCTGTCTTATCCAGGACCATCCCCAGTCCTCCTGATTCATATTTGTCCACCCCCCCCCATTAAAATCCAATTCATGTGCTTGTAATGGCATCAACTTCTTGATAGCATGATCTTCCTCAATAATGAAAGACAAGCATCATTCTTTTAATGGAGTGTACTTGAATCAATCACAATTGATTGAAAAATTCAGGGACTTTTTAAATGCCTGCATTTGACTGGGAATAGCAAAATGCAACCTTAAAGACTCTCTTCTAAAAGGATTATTTCATAAATATATAGATGAAAGATATTTTATTGATAAATGCTACAATCACTGTTTAATGTGATCACTGTTTAATAAACTTCTGCAAGTAAAGTGTAAAAATAAGGATGGGAAAGGGAACAGAATGTATTTACACCAAAATATTCATTATTTCAATGGATTGTGACTTCACTGTTTCTCTCCTGATAGTAGATTTTCAAATCTTCTTGTTTAATGTACAGAATCATGCAAATATCAAGTCACAGAAGAGCTTTGGACTCCAAATGAATCCATTTATATATATTAGAAAAATTAGCATCACCTCCCAAAAGAAGTAGAGAAGAAAATGTACTTCTAAATTTCAATGAAAAATCTGGGGATCATGAATAAGAAATATCATTTTTAATATCATGCTTAATTCATCCATTAGTTTTATAAAACTACTTTTTTTTTTCTCTTTCTGGTTTACTTTCTGTTTCAAATGATTCTCTACACAGTAGAGATGGAAGGGATTTATCTGTAAATGAAGATGATATAAAAAGCAATATATATCCTTTCTGGTGAATTAATAAAATTCAAAAAGAATGAAATACATGTTTTGAAGATTATGAAATGTAAGTGGATGAATAATGCATTTAGTTAAATGATTTATTAAGAATTTAGACTACAAGAAATAGTGATCTCTGCCCAGAATCAAACAGAAGAAATCCAACAGGTTGAGGTGGTATTTGAAAAATTGACAATGTTTTTGTTCATCTAAGATTCTCCTTATCACAAAATGTTATATTTCATACCAGTATTCTTTTGGTAATACTTTATAACATCCAAAGTACACCCACTTCATGACCAAACATTATAGAATCTAATCCTTAACACAATAAGCATCAGTGATAATTTAGAAAAGCTTATTCTGAGGAAGAGTCTGTCTAGGAACATATGGCCCCCTGACACCCTCCTCCTTTGGTATCTACCTGGGGAAGTGTCAGTGACACTTTCAAATGCTCATCATCTCCTGTGTCTTTGGAACACCTTGACATGTACATTTTTGTTTGATTAGTTATTTTGTTGTAAGGAAGTCTCAGTAAGTAGGAGAGGAGAAAAATATATATTTAGGAAGGAAGGTGATGCAAAAACAAAAGATATAAATAGGAATATGATTCAGAACAAAGATATCAAAACAATTATTTTCATAGTGGGGTTTTTTTCCCCTCACCAAAAAAAGAAAATTAAGACAAGCAATAGAGTAAAAGAATAAAAAGATTAAATGCCCTACGTTTCTCTATTGATTGTCTTTGGATATTAAAAAAGCCCACATTTTCCTCCAAAAGGAGAATCTGTGAGCCATCCTTCTGTAAGAATTGAATCATGTATGTATTGGCATAGTAGTCCAATAAACTGATCCAGAAGTCAAAGGGAAAATATACATAGAATAACTTGGATTCTAGTCAAATACATTATTCTCAATTCACACAGATCATCAACTATTTGGAGCACAGATCAATGTAGTAAACAAATCATAAAAAAATAAAGAAGAGCAGAAATTACTGATGGTCTTTATAGCTCCTCTAATTCATCTTGTTAAAATAAGCTATTAATCCTTTGAATAAAGATAACAGCTTTCATTTGTATAATGCTTCATGACCATAAAAATACAATTAAAATTTCACAAATAAGTCATCTAAAATAATCCTCCTTTTTAAAGCATTTTAAAATTGGCAAATCAGTAAAATATTGCTGTAATTATAATTACATATTGTTATTACAGGTCAGAAAAGTGCTGGATAGTCTTATAGAAAAAATGGAGGTATAGTATATGTTGGTGAATCTAGGAGTAGTTGAATGAATGATACTATAAAGTAATCATTATTGTATGGCTATCAAGTTATAATTGTGTGTGGTTCTGTCAGGTGACCTGTGCTTATTAAGTATTTTATTAACAACCTGAATTTATACTTACAAATTATGTGGAACATATGTACATATATATACACACATTCATATATATGTGTATGTGTACCTATATATCTATATATGCATGTATATTTTATATAGATAGCTAACATACGCAAATAGATATTTATAAAGATAGATAGCTAACATACACATATAGTTATATAGATAGATAACGTACATACACATTTTAAAACAAAATGTCTCAATATTCTAGAATGAAAATCTGAATCTTCTTAAATGCAAATAAGGAAAAGATGACTGAATGAGTAGAGAAATATTTAGGAAAATATAATAGAAGACCTTAATGCATACCTTGTAGACCTAGACAACTTTAAATCAAGAATAAACAAGAAAGAAGGACTTGGAGATAATATTTTAGAAATGCTATAGATTAGATTCCTGTTAATTACCAATTGAAAATTAAAATAATTTACATAAATTTCAGTTATATACATCACATATAGAAAAATTCACAATGTACTTGAATAAAAGAAAACCCCTAACATCCACAATTGCAAGGCAGCATAATAAATAGGACTCAAGATTCAAATCTGATCCTAGACATATACTAGCAATGTTATTCTAAGAAAGCAAATAGACTTTGGTCTTTCTCACACTCTTTAATCAGGAAAATGGGGATAATAATAACATCTATTTCACCAGGTTGCTTTGAGAATAAAATGAGATTTTGCGAAGTACTTGCAACTTGTAACATGCTCTAAAATCTAGCTACAAGTATTAAAATGCAGAAATATTAAGTATAATTTACTGATCATAATGGATAATAATCATATTTAATAATGGGACTATTTAAAAAGCAGTAAAAAGTAATTATAGGATAAGTAACTTGATTCTGAAAAACTAGTGGATCAAAAAACATTATAGGAATAACAGAAAATTTTATCAAAAAATTACAATAATGAAACCACATTCCAAAACATTTGGGATGCCACTAAAGCAATTGTCAGGAAAATTAATTCTCTAAATGGTTCCATCAACAATAAAGAGAAATAACAAATCAATGAATTAGGTTTGCAAATTTTAAAAAATGAACAGTAATCAAAATTTTCCAATGGAATAACAAAGTAAAATTTCTGCAAATTGAAAAAGATAATAATAAAATTGAAAACAGAAAGACTACTGAAATAATAAATTTAAATAGGAGTTGGTTTTAACCTTAAAAAATGAATAAACAATCATAGCTAACTTGATTTTTTAAAAGACAGGAAAATAAAATCTCTAAAATAAAAATAAATAAGGGAAAATGTAAAATGCTATATATCTAGATGTAAAAATCAATTGTATACATGTAAAACAAGAGATATAGGGAAGTTATAATATTTGTGATAAAAGTAGATGGAGTTTTTAGTGTATTATAGACTCAATATCAGTCAACAATGAAATATATCAGCCAAAAAAAAGCAATTGAAATTTAAGATCCATTAATAGAGCCACAATATGGAACACATGGGAAGACCATATAAAATTTAGAACATTTTATTTTAGGAAGATCTATGGATCTTTGAACTTTATCTAGAATAGATTGATGAGGATAGTAGGAAGAAAAATAATTTTACTATATGAAGAAAGATATTGAAAGAAATGATAATTAGATTGGAAAATAGGAAAGCAAGGTGGAAAAAATGGTAACATGATAGATATATTTAAGTATTTTTTAAAGCTATCATATCCATGACATTAATTGTGTTTTGCTTGGACCCATAGGGGAAACTTTGCAATAATAGATGCTAATTGTAGCTTGGCAGATGTTGGCTCATTAGAAAGAAAACAAAATCTGAATAAAGAAGCTATGTTAAAGTAATATATGCTGCCCATGGAAGTCAAGAGTTTATCCTCTTGGGAAATTCAGGTAATCACTTTTTAAAGATATTACAAAGGCAATTTCTACTCAAGTATATGTTGGAAAGATAACTTCTTAAGTCCTTTCTTACTCTGAATTTCTATGTCTGCCTACTCTCTTGTATAGGTGAGCATTTATAAAAATGATCTATGTATAATTTGTGGGCATATATAGAAAAAGTAAATTCATTAAGACTAGAAACTGTTTTGGTTTTTGCCCGTGTGTTCCTAGTACCTCCCTTGTGTTTTGTATATATCAAGTAATTAATAAATGTTCAGTGTGTCACATATAGTGAAAATGAACACATAATCTTTCTATACATCATAGGCTAATGTATGTAGAACCTAGAAGGCACCGTTGAGACCATTTGATACCCTCATTGATTAACCTGAGACCCAGAGATTAACAGACTTGGAAAGGGTCCCACTGTCAGTGTCAGAGGCATAATCTGATCCCAGAGCTTCTCACTTCAAACTCAAAATTTCATAGCAAATTATCTTGTAAAGCATTTAGCAAAGTGCTGAATACATAGAAATATTTTTAAATCCTATAATGATTATAAATAATATATTTTTGTGTATATGGATATGGATATGGATATATGCACCTGTACATATATATATACATATATATATATATGTATATATATATATATATATATATATATATATACAGACACACACAGATGGTCTGCTATAGAAAATTATATAAATATGTCAGAGAAATTGGTCACACAATTGCCTACATGGTGCAATAAATATAAAGTTTTAGGTTATTTATTTATTTATTCATAATTCTGTAAAAGCATTTGATTAAATAGAACAAATGAATCCTTGAAGACTCTTCACACATTATTTCATATATATTTTGAAATGATGCAGGACTCTATAACAAATTTTTTTTCCCCAGTGATCACAAGAACTACCATAAAACAGGGATAAAACGGGGAGATATACATTTATTTTATGTTTTATTTTATATGTTACTACTATGGGAGATGATAAATACAAAATCTAAAGGAAAATTCCCATTACTTTTTGTGTCATTGTACAAATGTTCATATTCCAAATGACGATTTCTCTGAGAACTAAACATTGAAAATTTTCCTTACTGAAATTTATAATGATAGTAAAACATTACATATAATTTTGTACACTGAAAAATAAAGCATCAAAAGAGATGAAAATGTATTTATGGAAAAAAGTGGTACGAGTATGGACTACTCATTGAATTAGTCTATCAATATGTATATATGAGACAGGTGCTACAGAAGGAGCACAAATTGAACCCACCATTAAAGAAGAAGAGAAAATCAAACTGAATCAAAGTGAGGAAATTATTCAAAGTCTTCAATGCTTTCAAACTGCTCATTGTCACAAAAAAAAGTCTATATTGCTGTTAATCATGGAAATTCAGAATTCCAGAATAATAATGGAACCACTATTCCAAGAGCAATGGAAGGTCATATGGATTGCATAAGCAGTTGGCATTTTATTTTGCATTTTATCAATAAATATTTTTGCAAGAGAAGCTACATAAAACTCACTATTGAATACACAACTGATTGGGAAAAGGATATGAGCCAGAAAAGCAATGAGAATTATAGACAGCAAATAAACTGAAAATGTTCTACATTAGAATGCCCAAGGTTTTAATAGAAGCAGAGAAAGACTTTTAACCTTTTAGATGAATGAGACAGTTTTTATTGTTTTTTGTTCTTCCTTTCTGAAGAGGAATTTGACATCAAGGAGATGATGCCATGACATCAAGTGAATTGTATTTAAAAATGTGAGAGATTGCTACGCCAAGTTACTAGCCTCAATTTCACCTCCTAAGCCATCTGGGGTCAGTGGACACAGGACATCAAGAAGACTTGCAGAGAACACTGGATGCAGAGGGAGATGTTGATCTTTTTAATCTAAGGTTCTTAATAGGTCTCGGTTTGACTGAGGCAATGCCCATTCACTGATTAAGGCAGATAAGAAAGAAATGAAGCAAAAAACAACCTCTTTTAATTTAAAAAAATCAATTAGGTAGGGGAAGACCCTCAGGGTTTCTGACCAAAACAAAAAGAATTACTATTTTTGATATATATACATTCACTATAAGCCAGTCAGCATCCAGACAATGAAGAAGTAGGGCTTAACAATCAATGAGAGTCAGAGGGATTTGAGACTGGCAAATCCCAGGAAACCATGCCAGGCTTCAGTGATGAAAATTCTTTTGGGCAGAGCATATCTACATAAAGCTGGATACCTTGGAATGGACAGAAGAAAGGTAAAGGAAAGGGGGGAGAGAGAGAGAGAGAGAGAGAGAGAGAGAGAGAGAGAGAGAGAGAGAGAGAGAGAGAGAAAGCAAGAAAAAAAATCTGTGTTTCCCAACTGGTCATGACATGTAATTAATTCGATTTAAGTAAGGGAGGGCTGTGCAAAGTTACCAGTCTCACTTTCTCCTCCTCAGTCATTTTACATTCACTCTGAGAAGTCATGGCTTAAGTCGAGTTGGCCTGGGACTTATTTTTAGCCAGCCAATGAGAACCAGAACCATTTGGGACTGGTAGACCCTAGGATCAGTCAGTTATATTACAAAGTATTCCCAGAATCAAGAATATCCTAGTTCAAATCTCATCCCAGTTCAAATCTCAAACCAAATACGTTTAGCTGTGTGACCCTGGACAAGTCACTCAATCTCTACCTCAGTTTTCTCATCTATAAAATGGGGAGAAGAATAATAGTAGCTATCTCAGACTTTCTATAAAGATAAATTGATATAATATACATATATACATATATATGTATATATAAATACAACTACTCAAAGCTAAATTGACTCAATGATTCTTTGTTCCCAGATCTGTTTTTCAAGCAATCTTAGGGAAGGAATCTTCCAGTCTGCAGCTTTGTATTACTTGATATTTACAATGTACTAAGTTATCTTCTACTTGTTTGTACCTGTTAAATATCATGTATAGGCAATTGGAGTGGAACCAGAATGCAATGACACATCCCCTTTTGTCAATCTGGACCAATCTGTATTATCTTTATCTTATTACAAAAGTTAGCAAAAAGAGGTGGCTCCATCTTGACTCCCTTTCATCTTGTCAAGCTGTTGCTATCTTGCTGCACTTTTAATGAACTCCTTTTAATTAATTTTTTCATGAGTTTCATCTCCAGAATCAAGATGAAACCTGAAACAAAGAATTTTTGTTTGAACACTTCACCCTTGTAAACACTGAAGTGTTACATAAATGTTGCTGATGTTATTATTCCCTATGGAAGTTATACAAGATTAGAAAATTGATACAGCTGCAATTTTTAGGAGTAGACCCAATTTTTGAAGTAAAAGATATAGAATGTCCTTTTATTACTGCACAAATCATGATCTGAATTCCACCACATCTCAGTGATAATTTAGTTTTGGAAGGCAATATGATATAAAGGATAAGATGTTGATTTTGTACTGAACTTGATCCTGCTACCTTCTCCTCTAGTCCACCTTCCACACCCCCCACACACACCTTACCTTAACTCCTCCCTTTTACTAAATTTCTTAATAACATTGAGGGTATCACCATTCTCCAGTAATCCAGGATTATACCTTTAGTGTCATACTTGATTTATTATTCTCATATACCTCATATCTCCAATCTTAGTTGAGATTTTATCATTTCTACCTTCATTATATAGTTTCATATGACTCCTCACTATTCACATAGCCACCTCTCTAATAGCCAGCTCTTCATTAAGTCTCCCATGAAGTATTTCCAAAATGTTCTAATTTATCTCCCTGCCTCAAATGCCCTCCCAGTCTTTTGAAGTTTCATTTGCCAAAGTGATTTTCCTAAAATGTAGATTTGACCATGCCACTTTCCCTACCCCAGTCAGTAAACTCTAGTCACTCTCTACTTCTTGTAATAAAAACAAAATCATTTGATTGACATAAAACCCTTCCCTATATGATTTATTCTTATCTTTGCAGTATTATTTGTACTTTACTACCTTCCTTGGAGTGAGGGATCCAACTACCCTGAAATCCTTTCTGTTTCTTAAACATACCTTTCCAGCCCCCGTCTCTATGACTTTGCCCTAGATGGATCCCGTGCCACCCTTTACTTTCCCTGGCTTCCTTCAAAATTAAATTCAAATCTCTTTAAGGAAGTTTTGGCTGGTTTCCCCCTCCTACTCTAGCAGGAGTCCTTCTGCCTTTGAGATTATTCCTTACCTACTTTGTGCTTAGGTCTATTTACACTAACTTGGTATATTCTCCATTGAATGTGAGCTCCTTGAGCTCTGGTTTGTTTGCTTTTATTCATTTTCTTGCTATCCCACTGTAGTCTTGCACATAACAAATACATTTTTTTTGCTCATATCTTGATTGGACTCAAGAGTCCAAGAGTTTTATTGTAAGGAAAAAAATCCTTCTTTTGGCCTTTTCACACTGATTAAAAAGGCAAAATTCAGGAGGCAAAAAAAAGAATTCAAAGGAATTTTATTATAAATATGGCAAAGTAGCAGTATGCTGAAGGGCTGATCACTGTAGATCAGCAGTGGCTTCAAGGTGGGGCTAGCTTTTCTTGATAACTTTTATAATGAGATTAAAAACAGCTCAAATAGGTCCACTGCAGCAAAAGACTTTGGGCCTTTATATCTCAGTTCCTATTCAAGGTAGCAAGTTTATGACAATATCCAAGAATAAATATGTAAGAAGTAACTGGACTACCTGATTTCCAAATATGAACAGGTAGGAGAGAACTATGTGTCAAATATCAGGGTACTGGGTGTTCCCTCCCCTGAACACTGATTAATATGCAGCAAATTGTTGAGTCAGCATAATTTTTCATAGTTTAAATCCTGTTTTTCATGGATACTAGACATGTGTCCAAGGATAAATGATCTATTCTCACTGATCCTCTGTTTCTTTACCTGAAAATGGGGATAAATAACATATACTGTGATCCTTAAAGAATTGTCATAGAAAATGCATGTAAATAGTTCTACAGGTCTTGAAACTTAAAGAGCATTGATTTAGAGGTCAGGGAACCTTGAAGATTATTTTACAGCTTCTAGAAGGGATAAAAGAGACAGAACTCAGACTTTTGATGCCACGTCTGATTGACTCTCTATCACATCATGCTATGTTGATTTATTGTATTGATCACTGCTCTGTAGCCTTTTCTGAATTTCCTTTCAGGTCTTGTCTGCTCACAGTGATTGTCCCCCAAGGCCTTATCATTGGCTCTTAACTCAGGTGTCAAAATCATTGTCCTAAAAATGCAAGTTTGACAACATTTCCTCTCTAATAAACTTCAGTGTCTCCCTACTTCCTCCTATTATAATAAAAAAAACAAACTATCTTTTTGGCCTTTTAAAAGTCCTTCATAAGGAGGACAGGATGGACCACGGGGGGGAGAATGGTCAGATATAACACATTTTCTTTTTTACTTCTTGCAAGGGGCTGGGATTGGATGACCTGTCTGGGACCATAGGGCCAGGTAGATGCTGGGCCTAAGGGGTGGTAGTGGGGCTCGGGGCCTCTTGGCCCCAGGACCAGGGATCTGTCTGCTGCGCCACTCAGCTACCCTATAGCAGTCAGAGTGAAAGGAGAGAGAAAATATAGTACATGGTAGTGGAGAAATATGAAAGGAGGGAGTTGTGATCAGCAATGGCAACAGTGGAAAAATATGGAAATAACTTTTGCCATGGACTTATCATAAAGAATGAGATCCACCCGTGACAGAGTTGTTGGTGTTGGAACAAAGACTGAAGCACATTTACTATTATTATTATTATTATTATTATTATTATTATTATTATTATTATTATTATTATTATTTGGGGGTGAAGGGCAAGTGGGGCTGGGTGGCCTGCCGGGGGCCACATAGCAGGGTGATCGGTGGGTGTCTGAGCCCGGATTTGGACCCAGGTACTCCTGGCTCAAGGGCCAATGCTCTGTCCGCCACCCAGCCACCCCTATTATTATTACTATTTTATTTTATTTTGCGTCTTTCTTTTCTTTTTTTTTTTTTTTTGGTTTTTGCAGGGCAGTGTGTTTGGGGTGGCTTGCATGTCACAGGGCTGGGTGATTGTTGGGTGTATGGGGCCAGATGTGGGCTCAGGTGCTCCTGGCTCCAGGGCTGGTTCTCTATCCATTTCACCACCTGGCAATATCTACAATTATTACTATTATTTTTTTTAATTTTAATTTTTTCTCTCCCCTGTACTTTATCGCTCAAGCAAGTCTATATTTTTGTGGGGAAAGGGTATTTTGTTTACTCTTAAGAATATTTTATTAATGTATAAAAAACATTATTTGTACGAAATGAGAATAAATATAAATAAATAAATAGATAGATAAATATTTGAAAAAATAAAAAATAAAAGTCCTTCATATCATGACCCCATCCTATCTTTCCAGGTCTCTTATGTTTTATTCCCTTCCCATGATCTCTGTGATACAATGGTAGACATTATCTTCTATACTGTTTTCTTGTATCCGACATTCCATCTCCTGACTGATCATTTTCTCTATTCCTGAAGTTGGGACTACTTTCCTTCCTCTCTACTTCTTAGAGTTCCCCTTGTCTTCTGGAAGACTTCCTGGTCCTCTGTAATCTTGATATCTTTCCTCTAAGATTACCCTCAATTCATCCTGTAGAAAATTTATTTATATATATAATCGTTCACATGTTGTTTTTTCCATTAGACTGTAGACTACTTGAGAGTATAGAATGTTAATTTACCATTCATCATACTCCCAATGTTTCAGATACTGCCTGGAACATAGCAGATATTGAATAGATGCTTATTGATTGATTATATAAGCATTTATTTTATATAAATATATATAAAATATAATATCATATATAAACATATAATATAAAATAACTATATAAATAAATAACATATTTTTATTATAACATCTTCAGAACAAAAAGAGAATGGATGATATGTTGTCCACTTTTTTAATGAATAGATGGAGACAATGAATGTGTAGAATAAATCTAGGCACATTCAATGCATTTTAGATTTTTCTGAATTTTTATGGGATATGTACTTAAAATGAGGCAATGGATATCACTGGCTTCTGGTTCAGTGTATTTCATAGCTTTTCTTTCATTCTTAGAACATTGGTCTGGCAGTACTAACATAGCATTATATGAATTTTTTTTTTAAATAGTGATTAGAATTTAATAGAGATATAATGTCAAGTTACTGCATTAATAATCATCTCAGATCTAGATTTGGATCTGTCACAAACAGAGTTTCTCATAATTGACTCATATAACTTTTATATTTTAAACACTGAAAAGGTTATGAAATTACAACAGGAGATCTAAATACCTAGAAAAGATATGAATATTTTTGATTCCTTATGTAGATGGAATAGGTGTGATTTGAAAAGCCCCAGGAATGCTTCCACCCCCAAATATCCATCTGTCATATTTCATCCATCTGTTTGGAATAAGAAGGGTTGATGGATTTGAAGTCATATGATTTGAAGTCATTTTAAGAAAGAAGAACAATAGTAAGAATGGTGTCGTTTTTCTTAAAGAAGGAAATAGTAAAAAAAAAAAAGAATAGTTCAGAGTTTAATATTATAAAGATGACGTAGCCAATGAGTGGTCATGAGTTCCTGATAAGGAGAAGATATAAAAAGTTTTGAGATTGAGAGTATCAAGAATCTTATACATGGAATTAACCAAGTTCAGTTCCAAGAAATAATGGAGCATTCAAAACAGTGATGATCATGGAAGAAAGTGGATAAATGATGGGAACTAAGCAGACTATAGGAATGAGAATGTGGAGAGCACTCAAAATAATGTAAACTGAAGTAGTTATTATTTATATGTTTTTCTTTGTTCTTACCTACTCATAGGCATATAAAATTTGAACTCAAGTCCTCAGATAAAGTTTAGTGATTGATTATTCAATGATGGCTGCATAGAAATGACATAGGGAAAGTGTTTGTCTTGTCAATCCAAATAGGTTGTAAATTTTTTAGGATAGGGACTACTCTCCAACAAAAAAATTTAGTCATCATTGTTTTAATTATTTGCTACATAAATCTAGCACATTCAAGACTTTTGCTAGTATCAGATTGCAGAATATACTCCGCACCCTCTGATACCGAAAAATACAGATTATTGTCCAGAAGGTCTTGTCAAGATCTTCAGATGGTTATATCACTGACTTTGTGACAGATATTCCCACACAATGCTCTCCAGTAATTTCTGTGCTGTTTTATTTCACTACAGTCATAATAGAAATGTTATTATTTTATTGATATTATTATTTGTGCAGCATTTATAATTTCTAGAACATGCTATACCCATAATCACATTTTATTCTGGCAATGCCCTGAGGGAATAGTTAAGTCAACAGGTATGCATTAGGCAACTGACATGTCTGTTATGCTATGCCCTGAGGATATGGGAAAAAAGACAAAAAAAGAAGTTCCTGCTTCTAAAAGATCTGATATTCTATTGGTGGAAAAAAGGTACAAACAAATATGTACAAGCATGACACACACTAGTTAAAGGAGAAATCATCTGTGAGGGAAAGCAATATGATTAAAAAGGACCAGAAATGTTTCTTGTAGAATATGGAGTTTAACTGAGAGGGAAGGAAGGCAGAGAAGCCAGGAAGTAGAGATGGAGAGGAAGAAATATCCAGAAGTGGTGGAAAAGCCAGTGAACATGCCTAGAATAGGGACATGAAGTATACCATGTAGAGAAAGATCAAAGTCAGTATTACTGAGTGACAAGGTAGCTTGAGGAGATAAAAAGGAAAGAAGAGAGGGGGGAAAGTAGAAGAGGTCAGGTTAAAAGAAATTTTTATAAAGAATCAAGAGGGACAGCTAGATGTGCAGTAGATAAAACACTGGCCCTGGAGTAGGAGGACCTGAGTTCACATCCAGCCTCAGACACTTAATAATTACTTAGCTGTATGACCTTGGGCAAGTCACTTAACCCTATTGCCTTGCAAAAATTAAAAAAAAAGAATTAAGGGATTTTGTATGTAATCTGGAGGTAAAAGGGAGCCACCGGAGGTTACTCAGAGAGGATATGTATGTGACCTGCTTTAGGAAGATCAATTTGATAGTTAAGTGGAGAACAGATTTCAATAGAGAGACCAGTCAGGAACAAAAGGTAAAGATGATAGGAATAGGGGCAGCTAGGTGGTGCAGTGGATAGAGCACCGGCCCTGGAGTCAGGAGTACCTGAGTTCAAATTCGGCCTTAGACACTTCATAATTACCTCGCTGTGCAGCCTTGGGCAAGCCACTTAACCCCATTGCCTAGCAAAAACTAAAAAAACCAAAAAGATGATAGGAATAGATCAGACACGACATGACATGATAAGGGCCAGCATCAGGATGGTGGCAGCATCAGAGAAGTTGGGGGAGGGGCATGTTTAAGAGATATTAAGAAGTTAGAAATCACAGTATTTGCTAACTGATTAGATATAGAGGACAGGATGAGAGATAATTAGTAAATTGAAGATGTCACTTAGGTTTTGATCCTGATGACCAGAAGGGTGTTGTATTTTGGATAGTTTTAGGAAAGCTTGGAAAAAAAGAGGGGGGGGGAACTACTTTAGACAAAAGAAAGAATAGGAAAATAGGTTACTCCACAACTTCAAAGGATGCAAAGAGATCAATAAGGATTGAAGACTGATAAAAGACATAAGACTTGTCATTAAGAGAACATTAGTAACTTTGGGGAAAACATTTCTTTTGAATGTTGAGGTGAGAAGACAAACTGAAGAGAGTTAAGAAAAGAGTGAGAGGAAAGGAAATTTAGGCACCCACTGTAAATTACCTTTGCCATGAGTTTAGTCACAAAATGGAAGAGGATTATGGGATTAAAGCTACAGGGAACAAATAGATCAAGTAAGGATTTCTTGACCTGACCAGGACTGTGGCACTAAGAATGCAGCTAATAGACAGGGAGAGGTTGAAGATAAATGAGGGAATGGGCATGATAAAAGGGAGGAGGAGGTGGTGGTGGTTTTAATCTCCTGGATGAGAAAAGTTGCCATAAGATCACTTGTGCATGTGGAATAATTTGTATAAGCAACAAGAAGGGCCACTATTCATTTGAAATAGAGGTGAAGGAAGAAAGAATGTTAGAAGACATCTGAGTTATGTGAGATAAGGTACACTGGAAGACCAAAAATAACCTTAATTTTTTCAGTGAAATAAGAGGAAAGATTTTTATCCTAAAAGATTTTTGGGAGGGAGATCCATAGATAGTATGAAAAAGCTGATATGGCATCTGGTCCAGTGAATGCAGTTGCTGCAGTAGAGATCCAGTGCACATATTTTCATGATTTTCTTGAGTTTCATTCAGTTTAAATATGTAAGAACGAAGGGAGGAGATGGTGGGAGAGGTCCAAGGCTGAAGGCTGAGAATGCATGATCCTTGAGAAAGGAGCAAAGAACACCAGAGAAGAGGACAGTACAGAGGTAAATTAGTTAATAAAAGGGTCAAGAAGAAAGTGTAACCAGTTTAGGAATGATGACATAGGAAACAACAATAACAAAACCCATGAGAGTTAGAGGTATTGGAAGTGAGGATAGAAGTGAGGTTTCAAAGCGGGGGGTGGGGGGGAGAGAGAATGAGAGAGAGAGAGAGAGAGAGAGAGAGAGAGAGAGAGAGAGAGAGGGGTATAATGACAATAGATTATTAGCAGCTAAAATATTTCAGAGTTCATGAACATGGAAATTAAAACTGTAGGTATGTTCACTTCTGTGCATACTCAGGAGAGGTAGAAGAGTAGGACATGGGAAATGAGTAAGTTAAGAAATTGGAAGGTTATGATACTCGAAGGAGAATCAGTAGGTGTGTTGATGTGAACTTGCATGAAGGCAGGAGTTTGGAAAGAAAGAGGAAGGAAGGATTGTGCCCTGGAGATTAGTAAACAATAATTATCAAAATTTTGATAGACTGATAAATAAGAATTCAGCAAACCTCAAAGAATAAGTATTTACTGAGTGATGAGAGCAGTCTAGAAGAATCAGTGGGGAGCAAGGAGAATTTCAATTTACCCACTAATACCCATGAATTCAGTAAGAATTAAGTGATAAAAAGAGGAAACCCTGAAACTAGTTTGTTATCTATGGAACAGATATTCCTGAGAACACAGAGGAAAGTGTGGGTAGCTTTAAAGCAGAAGATTCTGATAGTTGGTGGGTTGAAGTAAATAGAAATAATGGAGCAATCAATGGAGTTTGAACAGTGACAAATGGGGTTTGACCTTCACTGCTATGATGAGAGCATGATGAGGATCAAAGAATATTAATTGTAAAGGAATGAATTCAGATAGGTTATAGTTATCCATAGGATTTCAAACTCAAAATAAAGTTGTCTTAGAGCAACAAATACCTATGCAGTAAAAAAAACAAACAGATAAGAAGAGGAAATGAAGGTGCCTAGACAGGAACAAGATGACTGTTATGGCATTGTAGGACACTGAAAAGTGTCTGAAATGCAATAAATTGACTAGCAGGAAGAATAGAAGCCATACCTTCTTAAACCCCACCCCATCCAGGCATGCCCAAGCAAATTGTGTATGTGTGTGTGTGTGAAATATGAAGGACTAGCAGTTTACAGAAGCTTGTCAGTCCATGGTGATTGTGTCACCTCTGAACTCAGGTCATCTTGACTATAAGACAAGGTGAGATTTCAACCTGTTTCACCTGATTCTAAGTTTCTCTTCCTTCTAAATTGCTTTACCTTTCAGTGATGTGAATGTGATACAAAGATG
This sequence comes from Macrotis lagotis, assembly GCF_037893015.1. Taxonomy (NCBI): domain Eukaryota; kingdom Metazoa; phylum Chordata; class Mammalia; order Peramelemorphia; family Peramelidae; genus Macrotis; species Macrotis lagotis. The sequence continues at coordinate 606,891,994 of NC_133666.1, read as the reverse complement.
AATGAGGCAATAACCATCAAGAGACTATAATCTAATAGAAAATATGAAGTACACAAAATTAACTGAAATATGAAGTGCGTAAAAAGTGCAGACTAAGTGGTATGGAAAAATTAGCAGAGCGCTATACCAAACTACCAAATAACTATTTTACAGAGCTAGGAAAAAATAATAACAAAATGGTCAAAGTATATGAGCAGAAAGTTTTCAAAATAAAGAAATAAAAGGTATATATAATCATTTGAAAAAAATGTTCTAAATCATTATGCATTAGAAAGATGCAAATTAAAACAACAATGAGGTGTCATCTCCCACCTATCAGATTGACCAACATGAGAAAAAGGGGAAATGATCAATTTTGGAGAGGTTGTGGGAGGATTGTGAACTGATCCAACCTTTCTAGAGAGCAATATAGAATTATGCTCAAAGAGTAATAAAACTGTTCATACCCTTAGACCCAAAAAAATCCATTCTAGGTCTATAAGCAGAAGAAAATATTAAAAAGTGGAAAAGTTCCAAAATATTCATAGCAACTCTTCTTCTAGTGGCAAAGAATTGGAAACTGAGGGGATGCCCATCAATTGGGGAATGGCTAAACAAGTTATGGTACATGGATACTATAGAATAGTATTCTATAAGAAACCATAAATGGTTGAACTCTAGAGAAGCATGGAATTATTTATGGGATCTGATGCTGAGGGAAGGGAGTACAACCAAAAGAACATGTACACAACATCATGAGATGAACAACCTTGACAGAAGCAGCATCTCTCAGCAGTCCAGAGAACTAGGACAACTGTATCAGGCTATCTATGGATGAAATTATCCCCATCCAGAGGAAGACAAACAAAAAAAAAAAAACAAAGCAAGCCTTTAGAATCTGATGAACACTTTATAAAAATTATCTTTTATGTATCTCTTTCCCTTAATCCTATTTCAACATCCCCAAAATAACTAATCTATAAACATGTTTATCAAAAATATGTATGTACAGGCCAAGATGGCGGAGAGAAGACAGGCACAGTTCTAAAGTCTCCTGATCTCTTCCCCATCTATCACATGAAACAAACCACTTAAAAGAAATCCGAACCAGGAAACCCAGAAAGAAAAGCCAGGAGAGGAAAATCTACCTCAGGATTAGTCTCCTGCAGCAGCCTTGGCTGAGTACAGGTAGGTGAGTCTGAGCTCCCAGGGAAGATCAGCCAGACCAACAGCTGAATCGGAACCGGGAGTCTGAGGGCCCTAGAGCCGGACCTGCTGGATCAGCGGTGGGGCTGGATGAAGAGGGCTTGGGTCTGCGGGGAAGCAGAGGCGCTGGTGTTGGGGCTGTCCCCCTGGAGCTTGGGGAAGGGCCATGGGGAGAGGTCTGGTGCAGGACAGCTGCCTGGGCTCCTCAGGTCTGAGAAACTCTGAGCCCACCCCTCCATTGCACTGAGGCCTCTTCTCAAACAAATGCAAATTACTTCTGCCTCAGGCCCAGGTGTGTGAACAAAAGAACCAGCCCAGCTGAGGAATGACCTCAGGCCAGGGTAAAGCCCACCATTGATTGAAGGCAAGAGTATTCAATACCTCCAATTCCCTCCCTCAAGCAAAGGGAGAAGGCCTCTCAACCAAGGTCACAGACACCCCAGAGAGGGCAACCAGCTCCTCCTACTGGCCAGCCAGAGAAACTGCACTCAGTAAAGCCTTTAGAGATCCCAAGCCCAGGTGAACCAGCCCCACCCAACTCAAGGTCTTAGCATAATGAAGAAGGGTCAGCAGAAAGGTGGATCCATAGAAAAATTCCTGGAGGGGAAAGACCCCAACCCAGAGAAACCTGGAACCTCTGAGGAGAATACAATCTGGTCTCCAGCACAGAAAGACTTCCTTGAAGAAATAAGGAAGAAGTTTAAAAATCAACTGGAAAATTTGGGGGAGACAATTAATACCTTGCAAAATGAGAATAATTCTCTCAGATCCTCAAATGAGCAAATGCAAAAAGAAATTTATTCTCTCAAAACCTCAATTGGTCAAATGGAAAGCTCTTTCAAAAGTAGAATCGACCAATTGGAAAAGGTTAATGAAGAAAACTCCTCCCCCCAAAAAATAATGGAGTCTACAGAAGCTAATGACTCCATGAGACAGCAAGAGTCAGTTAAAAAAAAATCAAAAAATAGAAAAAAATAGAAGCAAATGTGAAATACCTCATCAACAAAACCACTGACCTCGAGAATAGATTGAGGAGGGGGAACCTGAAAATTATAGGACTTCCTGAAAACATTGAAGAGAAAAAAAAGCCTGGACTTAATATTACAGGATCTAGTGACGGAAAACTGCCCTGACATCATGGAATCAGAGGGCAAACTAGTTACTGAAAGAGTACATCAGTCCCCACCAGAAAAAGATCCTAAAAGGAAAACACCAAGGAATGTTGTGGCCAAACTCCAGAACTATCAGATAAAAGAGAAAATCCTGCAAGCAGCCAGAAAGAAACATTTTAAATATCAAGGAGCCACAGTAAGGGTCATGCAGGACCTGGCTGCATCAACTTTAAGGGATCAAAGGGCCTGGAACTAGATATTTCGAAGAGCACGGGAGCTTGGAATGCAGCCAAGAATCTACTTTCCTGCAAAGCTGAGCCTTCTCTTCCAGGGAAAAAGATGGACATTTAACGAAATGGAAGAATTCCAAAAATTTCTGATGAAAAGACCAGAGCTAAACAGAAAATTTGGATATCAAACAGGAGGTTCAAGAGACACATGAAAAGGTAAAAAAAAAAAGGGGGGGGGCGGTAAAAGGGAAAAAAATGCAATCCAGCAAGTTGAAACTGGCTATATCCCAGCATGGGGGGGGGGGGGGGGGGGGGTAGAGACTCTCATAAATCCTGAGAATCCTGAGAAATGTAACTCTAACAGAGAGAATATATCTAGCCAGAAATGCTGGACATCCATGACCTATGAGAATACTATCTAATGGGATGTAACTGGCTTTAACCCCACTTGGGAGAAAGACTCTAATAACTCTCAGGAATTTGGACTCTATTCAACAGAATATACTGAACTAGAAGGGTCAGACACTCAGAATTTTCTATGACTTAGATAGAATGATCTAAAAAAAATACACTACCTCCCTAAAAAGGGGGACAGGAAAGAGATGGGAGGGGATTGAATGGGACAAATCTCATTACACTAAGAGGTACAAAAAAACCTATGGTAACAGAGGGGAAGAAGGGAGTAGAGGAGAAACACCTGAATCTTCTTCTCATCAGACTTGGCTTAAGTCAACCTACACATACTCAGTTAACTTATAAAACATCTAGCCTTTCAAGAAGTAAAAGGGGAAAAGGGAAGGGGGGACAGAGAAAGGGAAGGGGAGTGGAGGAAATAAGGGGAAATAACAAAAGGAAGGGAAGGGAACAAGGAAAGGGGAAAGAAAGGGGAGGGAGTGATATAGGAGGGCAAACACACTGAAGGGGGTGGTATTCAAAAACAAAATACTGGGGAATATGGATAAAAGGGGGAGAAAGGGGGGGAAAATACAAACAGAGGGAAGATAGCACAGAGGGCAATAAAGAATTAGTAATCATAACCTTAAATGTGAATGGGATGAACTCTCCCTTAAAACGTAAGCAAATAGCAGAGTGGATTAAAAACCAGAATCCTACAAAATGCTGCTTACAAGAAACTCATTTAAAGCAGAGAGACACATATAGAGTAAAGGTAAAAGGTTGGAGAAAAATATATTTTGCTTCAGCTGAAGTAAAAAAAGCAGGGGTAGCAATCCTTATCTCAGACAAAGCAGCAGCAAAAATAGATAGCGTTAAAAGAGATAAGGAAGGAAACTTTATCCTCCTAAAAGTTACCATAGACAATAAAGTCATTTCAATATTGAATATATATGCACCCAGTGGGACAGCACTCGAATTCTTAGAGGAGAAGCTGAAAGAATTACAGGAAGACATAGACAGCAAAACTCTACTAGTAGGAGACCTCAACCTCCCGCTATCAGATCTAGATAAATCAAATCATAAAACAAACAAGAAAGAAATTAGGGAGGTAAATAGATTGTTAGAAAAATTAGATATGGTAGAATTATGGAGGAAACTGAATGGGGATAGAAAGGAATATACCTTTTTTCTCTGCAGTACATGGAACTCATACAAAAATTGACCATGTACTAGGACATAAAAACCTAATGATCAACTGCAGAAGGGCAGAAATAGTGAATACATCTTTCTCAGATCACAATGCAATAAAAGTCATATGCAATATTGGGCCAAGGAGATATGGACCCAGAGCAAATTGGAAACTGAATAACCTCATCTTAAAAAATGAGTGGACCAAAAAACAAATTATAGAAAGAATTAACCATTTTATCCTAGATAATGATAATAATGAAACAACATACCAAAACCTATGGGATTCATTCAAAGCAACTCTCAGGGGATATATTATAGCTATAAATGCTTATATGAATAAATTGGAGAAAGGGGAAATCAATGAACTAACCATGCAATTAAAAAAATTAGAGAAAGAACAAATCAAAAATCCCCAATCAAATACCAAATTAGAAATTTTAAAAATCAAAGCTGAAATTAATAAAATTGAAAGCAAAAAAACTATTGAATTAAAAAATAAAACCAAAAGTTGGTATTATGAAAAAACCAATAAAATTGATAAACCTCTGGTCAATTTGATTAAAAAAAAGAAAGAAGAAAACCAAATTGCTATTATTATAAATGAAAAAGGTGAACTCACCACCAATGAGGAGGAAATTAAAGTAATAATTTGAAATTATTTTGCCCAACTTTATGCCAATAAATTTGATAATCTAAGTGAAATGGATGAATATTTACAAAAATATAAGTTGCCCAGGTTAAATGAAGAAGAGATTAAATACCTGAACAACCCTATCTCAGAATAAGAAATTCAACAAGCCATTAGTGAATTCCCTAAAAAAAAAATCTCCAGGGCCTGATGGATTCACAAGTGAATTCTACCAAACATTTAAGGAACAATTGGTTCCAATCCTATATAAACTCTTTGGAAAAATAGGGAAAGATGTAACTCTGTCTAACTCTTTCTATGAAACCAATATGGTACTGCTACCTAAACCAGGAAGAGTTAAAACAGAGAAAGAAAATTATAGACCTATTTCCCTCATGAATATAGATGCAAAAATCCTAAATAAAATCTTAGCAAAATGACTACAACAAGTCATCACTAGGATAATACATTATGATCAAGTAGGATTTATTCCAGGAATGCAGGGTTGGTTCAATATTAGGAAAACTGTTAGTATACTCAATTATATCAATAACAAACCTATCAGAAACCATATGATCATATCAATAGATGCTGAAAAAGCTTTTGACAAAATACAGCATCCATTCCTATTAAAAACACTAGAGAGTGTAGGAATAAATGGACTGTTCCTTAAAATAATGAGCAGTATCTATCTGAAACCATCAACAAGCATTATACTCAATGGGGAGAGCCTAGAGGCATTCCCAATAAGATAAGAGGTTAAACAAGGGTGCCCATTATAACCACTACTATTCAATAGTGTATTAGAAATGTTAGCATCAGCAATTACAGAAGAAAAAGAAATTAAAGGGATTAGAATTGGGAAGGAAGAGACAAAATTCTCACTATTCACAGATGACATGATGGCCTACCTAGAGAATCCCAAGAAATCATCTAAAAAACTACTGGAAACAATTAGCAATTTTAGCAAAGTTGCAGGTTATAAAATAAACCCTCATAAGTCCTCAACTTTCCTATATATGACTAGCAAGAAACAGCAGGAAGAGCTAGAAAGAGAAATTCCATTCAAAGTAACCTCAGACAGTGTAAAATACTTGGGAGTCTATTTGCTAAGACAGACTCAGAATCTTTTTGAAAACAATTATAAAACACTTCTCACACAAATTAAATCAGATTTAAATAACTGGGCAAATATCAACTGCTCATGCATAGGTAGAGCTAATATAATAAAAATGACAATTCTACAAAACTAAACTATCTGTTTAGTGCCCTACCAATCAAAATTCCCAAAAATTACTTTAATGAGCTAGAAAAAATTGTAAGTAAATTCATATGGAGAAATAAAAAGTCAAGAATTGCCAGGAGCTTAATGAAAAAAAAAATGCAAACGAAGGTGGCTTAGCACTACCAGATCTAAAATTATATTATAAAGCATCAGTCATCAAAACTGTTTGGTATGGGCTGAGAAATAGAGTGGTGGACCAGTGGAATAGACTAGGTGTAAAAGCAGGAGATGATTATAGTAATCTGCTGTTTGATAAACCGAAAGAGTCAGGACACAGGGATAAAAACTCCCTCTTTGATAAAAACTGCTGAGATAATTGGAAGTTAGTATGGAAGAAACTTAGATTAGACCAACACCTCACACCCTTTACCAAGATAAGATCCAAATGGTTACAGGACATAGACATAAAAAACAGTACTATAAGCAAATTAGAAGATCAAGGACTAATCTACCTGTCAGATCTATGGAAAGGGGAACAGTTTATGACTAAGGAAGAGTTGGAGAACATCACTAAAAACCAATTAGATGATTTCAATTACATTAAATTAAAAAGGTTTTGCACAGATAAAACCAATGTAATCAAAAGAAAAGTAGTAAATTGGGAAACAATCTTTACAACTAATGATTCTGACAAAGGACTCATTTCTAAAATATACAGAGAACTGAGTCATATTTTTAAAACAAAAAGCCATTCCCCAATTGACAAATGGTCAAAGGACATGCAAAGGCAATTTACAGATGAGGAGATCAAAGCAATCCATAGCCATATGAAAAAAAATGCTCTAAATCATTAATTATTAGAGGAATGCAAATTAAAGCTTCGTTGAGGTACCACCTCACACCTCTCAGATTGGCCAGTATGACCAGGAAGGATAATGATCATTGTTGGAAGGGATGTGGGAAATCTGGGACACTATTACACTGTTGGTGGAGCTGTGAACTCATCCAACCCTTCTGGAGAGCTATTTGGAACTATGCCCAAAGGGCAACAAAAATGTGCATACCCTTTGACCCAGCAATACCACTACTGGGTCTATACCCTGAAGAGATGAGGAAAAAGGGTAAAAACATTACTTGTACAAAAATATTTATAGCAGCCCTGTTTGTGGTGGCAAAGAATTAGAAATCCAGTAAATGTCCTTCAATTGGGGAATGGTTTAGCAAACTGTGGTATATGTATGTCATGGAATACTATTGTTCTATTAGAAATCAGGAGGGACAGGATTTCAAGGAAATCTGGAGGGATTTGCATGAACTGATGCTGAGTGAGATGAGCAGAACCAGAAAAACACTGTACACCCTAACAGCAACATGGGAGTGATGTTCAACCTTGAAGGACTTGCTCATTCCATCAGCAAAACAATTGGGAACAATTTTTGGCTGTAGGCAAAGGAGAGTACCATCTGTATCCAGATAAGGAGCTGTGGAGTTTGAACAAAGTACAAGGACTATTCCCTTTAATTCAGAAAAAAAAAAAAAACCCAGATGTCTTATGGTTTGATCTGGTTACCTCTGAGAATTCTGTTTTCTTTAAGGATATGATTTCTCTCTCATCACACCCAATTTGGATCGACGTACAACATGGAAACAAAGTAAAGACTGACGGAGTGCTATCTGTGGAGTGGGGGTGGGGGGAGGGAAGCAAGATTGGGGGAAAACTGTAAAACTCAAATAATATCTTTAATAAACATTCTATTGCTTTAAAAAAAATATGTATGTACAAAGCTAACTTGACTTCTCCACTGAGGTAAGGGATGGTACTGTGCATATGGACAAAAATAAATAAATAAACAAATAGATAAAGAGTAACAAAATTTACCTGGAAAGGTCAAGAATAGCAAGGGAACTGATGAAAAAAATGTAAAGGAAGGTGGCCTAGCTCTACCAGAGCTAAAACTGTACTATGAAGCCACAGTCATCAAAACTGCCTGCTACTGGTTAAGAAATAGAGCAATGGATCAATGGATTAGGATAGGTTCAAAAGAAACCACAGTAAATAACTACAGCAATCTACTACTGGACAAACCCAAAGACAACAGCTTCTGGGATAAGAACTTACTATTGGACAAAAATTCTTGGAAAATCTCGAAAATAGTATGGCAAAACTTAGGCATAGATGCACATCTCATACCCTATACCAAAATAAGGACCAAATGGGTACAGGATTTAAACATAAAAGGTGAGACCAAGAAATATTATATTTATCAAATCTATGGAAATGGAAAATATTGATGACCAAACAAGAGTTAGAGTATATTATAAACTGCAAAATGAATGATTTTAATTATATTAAATTAAAAAGATTTTGTACTAATAAAATCAATGCTGCTAAAATTAGAAGGAAAGCAGAAAGCTGGGAACCAATCTTCACATCAATGAATTCTGATAAAGGTTTGATTTCTAAAATATACAGAGAACTACATCATATTTATAAGTTTACAAGTCATTCCCCAATTGATAAATGCTCAAAGGATATTAATAGACAGTTTTCAAATGAAGAAATTAAAGATATATGTAGTCATATAAAAAATACTCCAAGTAATTATTGATTAGAGAAATGCAAATTAAGACAACTATGATGTATCACCTCACACCTATCAGATTCGCCAAGATGAGAAAAAGGGAAAATGATCAATGTTGGAGAGGTTGTGGAAGGATAGGAACATTGAGGCATTGTTGATAGAGTTGTGAACAGATCCAACAATTCTGGAGAGCAATATGGAACTATGCCCAAAGAGCAGTAAAAATGTTCATTCCCTTTAATAGAGAAATTCCAATTCTAGGCCTATATCCAGAAGAAATCATAAAAAAATTGGAGAAGTCCCACATGTTCTAAAATATTCATAGCTGTTCTTTTTATAGTGGCAAAGAATTAGAAACTGAAGGGATGCCCATCAATTGGGGAATGGTTAAATAAGTTATGGTACATGAATACTATGAATATTATTGTTTTATAAAAAAAACATAGTCAGTCTCTAGAGAAGTACAGATTGAGTTACAGGATCTGATGCTGAGGGAAGAGAATGGAACCCAAGAAAACATTGTATAAATCAACAATAAAATTGTGAGATGATCAGCCTTAATGGAAGCAGCTCCTTTCAGAAGTTCAGGGAACTAGGTCAACTGTATTCAACTGGCTATGGACAATGTTATCCCCATCAAGAGGAAGATAACAAAACAAAATAAAACAAACAAAAAAACTTCAGAATCTGATGAACACTTCATAAAAATTATCTCTTATGTATCTCTTTCCCTTAATTCTAATACCTCATTACTGAAAATGACTAACCCATAAACATGTTTATCAAAAATATGTATATACAATGCTTACCTGACTGTTCACTGTTGAGGGGAGGGCTATGGGAAGGGAGGGTCGAAAGAAATTTTACAATTTAAAAATATACATGTGCATATGGGTGAAAAAAAATAAAGATGCTACTCAAAAAAAAAAACTAGCAGAGGGAAAATTGACTTCCATCCTGGGAAAATCAAGATACAATTATTAGAGGAAGAAGTACCTGATATAGATGTTCAGGAAAGGATGGGATTTAATTTATGCATATATGAGGGAAATAAGAAATTGAGGGTGAATAGCAAAGGATTTTTTTTTATTTCAGCATCACCTAATCTTATCAATAAATCACCTTGCATTTATTAATCACCCACTATTCCGGTTCTGAGGATACAAAGACCTCATTTGCTGGTGATAATTGCCATTACTTAGGGAGTTCACATTTTATGTTACAGTATGTACCCTTAGAAGCAATTATAGCATAGCAATATACAATTTAAATACAAACTAATGGGTGGGGGTGGAGAGGGGATTCTACCTTCTAATCAGGAAAAGTCTCAGGTAGGAAGCAGTTTTTAAGTTGAACAGAAGAAAACTAGGAATTCTAAAAGTTGAAAGTAAGAAATAATTATATCCCAGAAAAGGGGGGGGTATCATTATTGTACCCAGTTGGGATAGATCCTTTATAATCTTTTGGTCTTTTTATTGCTCTCTATTTTGGTCCTGTGTCTCCCATTGTGTAGGGATTCATATGAACTGTTTGTGGTCTCTTTACATTCCTATTTGTGGTTCTCATAAATGTAGTAGATGGAAGCCCCTGTGAGTATAGAATCAAATAAATCACTTCTCTTTTGACCTTATTGGTACAGTGATATTAGGCAGCTGAGCTCATAGATATTTAACCCACTCTGGCCTGGTGTGTGAATTTTCCTCTTCTTTCATTTTCCTGGCTAAAAGGGAAAGTAGACTTCTTTAATTTTATTAATTCTAAGTAATAATGAGTGCTTATAAAACTGCCTCCAAGCTCCTTAATACAGTCTCTTTAAAGAGGGAAAACATTTTCCCTCACATTAATACCAGACTCACAAAAGAGTAGTCTCCTCCCCAGTGGCAATCCTGTTTATCCAGTAAACTTCTTCTTTTTCACAAAGTGTTTTCTCTGTAGGGGGTTATCATTTTCTATCTTATTAACTAGGAAGTTTTGAGTAGCCAGCTAAGGGACCTAATGGGGTAGCAGTCAGATCTATTTTGAGGATTCATTATATGCTAATTGCATAAAAAGTAGCCCGTTTAATTCTCTCTTCTTCTGTTTCTATAGTCTCTACCCTTAACCAGCTACATCTTAATTCATCAATTGCCATAGCAACCAAGAAAGCCACAGAGGAGTCAACTAAGCTTGACCTGAGCAGGAAGAAGAGGGCATACACATAGAAGGCTAAGGGGAAAACTTTACAGCTCCTGAGTAACAGATTTATGTCTTGCTAGAGATGACAGAGACCTCACCCTATAGAATCTTAAAACACAGACCATGGAATAATAAAATACAGAGCACACAATGTTATATTGGAAAGGGACCTTAAGAATCGATGACCTAAATAAAGAAACTCAGCTCCTTCCTATGAGTACAATAGAGATGGTGAAAGGAAGAAAGGGATTCTACATGTATTAACCATCCAAATTTCTAGGTTTGGTAGGCTTTATGTAGTAGATTTTCTTTGAAAAAGAATCTTTGTAAATAGGGTTGGAAGTGTATTATGAAATTAACGTGATGTAAAGAGAAAAGAAATTATTATGCAAAAAATCAAGTAATTCAACTCCATTTGGTAAATAAAATTGAGCAGTAAAGACCACAAACTTACATTTTGTGTTCACACAACTACATAGTGATCTAGCAACCATAAAACCCAGATCTCCTGACCCTTAATACAGTGGTCTTGTAATTTTACAGTAACTATTTTATTTCTTTTAAATTCCTAGATCATTGTGCCAATTTTCAAAATTCCCTTAAATGAAAAAATCATTCTTGAAATCAAATAAAAATAATACTTTGATGATGTGCCATTTTGGATTATTCACATCTTAAATTTTCTTCTAAAGTAAAATGACTATAGAAAAGAAATGTATGAATCCCAGATTTTCTTATTAAAACAATCATGTTCTAAGCAGTAGTTGCAGAGATTTTTATTACTTTCTGTTATATTTTATTTTATGCTTCAGAGGGTTGGTTAGAAATGGTTCTGCAGATAAAAGACAGCAATGGGAGGCAAAGTAACTATATATGTACATACATGTATATAACTGGTTGGTTGTTTCTTGTCCTTTGTTATTGAAAAAGACCAAAATGACATCACTATGTTTAAGACAAATTACAGTGTGTCCAACTGTAGCTGATCATAGCAATATGAACTCTGATTGCTCTACCACAGATTGGGGACAAATAATCCATGTGAACACCTGGGGTGGATACTCTAAAATTATGTATGTCACACTTCCTTTGGGCTGCTTCAATTCTGCCTTCCTCATACAGCGCAGTACCCTCACTGATGAGGATGTGCCATGCTAGGAGGTTTTGTGACATTGTCTCCCATGCTGTACAATTAATTCTAAAATTCTTTTTTTTTAGGTTTTTTTTTTTTTGCAAGGCAAATGGGGTTAAGTGGCTTGCTCAAGGCCACACAGCTAGGTAATTATTAAGTGTCTGAAACCAGATTTGAACCCAGGTACTCCTGACTCCAGGGCCGGTGCTTTATCCACTACACCACCTAGCTGCCCCAAATTCTAAAATTCTTAAGAGAGAATTTACACAAGGCAAGTACCCACAAGGGGGTCAGAAGAAGTGATACCAGGATGGATATATGTGTGTGTGTTCATACATATTTACATACACACACACATAAGATACAGCACAGTTGTATGTGAGGAAAAGTTGCCATAGTAGCTAGAGTACAGTTGTAGAAATGAAACTTGGAAACTTGTGATATATATGTGTGTGTGTGTGTGTGTGTGTGTGTGTGTGTGTAGTTTTCTATATTTGATTAGGTAAGTTTTAGAAATTTTTGGTGATTATCTACCCAAATTTAATTTATAACCTTAAAGAGACTGGAGGCACTGGAAACTTAAATAACATTCCCATTGTCTGCAGTCAGTATGTATTAGAGGTAAGATTTTAATCCACTTCCTGATACTACAGCTGATACTTACCATGCTGCCTCACCATGGGATTTTGAATTCTTTTTTTTTAGGTTTTTGCAAGGCAAATGGGGTTAAGTGGCTTGCCCAAGGCCACACAGCTAGGTAATTATTAAGTGTCTGAGACCAGATTTGAACCCAGGCACTCCTGACTCCAGGGCTGGTGCTTTATTCAGTATGCCACCTAGCCACCCCTTGAATTGTCTTTAAAATTCTCAGTGTCTCAATCTCTCATCTAGAAAATAATGACAATACAATCTCTCTCTCTTTCTTTTTCTAAGTCTGATTTCCAAATCCAGCTCCCTAGAATTTCCCTCAATTTTTCTTACTTCTCTTCATCTGTAAGGATGATGACATTGTTGACAATAAATAAGGATGAGCAACTCTTGACAATCTGTTGCAAGCACAGGCATCATGGCCATCATCTAGATAGAAAAACACAAATAATTTTAGGCTAAATGCTGTCTAATATGGAACAGAATAAAAGTTCATTAAGATTTTTGAAAAGGGAGAATAGTATTGAGTTGAAAACCAATTTGTAGATATATTTTCTATCAGTTTTTCTTCAAACAAAGGAAAACTGATGCTCCATCAATATAGACCCTGAAGAAAGATATTTATGTGCTCTTAACAAGGCTTGAAAATTAGACCTTCTGTATATTAGAGTTCTGTCTTTTATCAGAATGCCAATTGTCCCAAGGCAAATTAAATGTCATAAGATCCCAGTTAGTTGGAACAAGATCCTACTTAAAATAGTATGAATCTGTAAACTAGAAGAGACAATTGAAGAAGATGGAAAATGTAATAAAAATATGGGAGTAGATAAAATCATAAAGTGATAGAAAGAAAATCACTTGGAGTTGGAGAAGAGAGAATCTTAATTCTGACTTTCTCATAAACTTTTTTGTTGACCATAAGAAAATCACTTTAAACTTTTGAGTTCTAAAATTCTTTTTGGCCAAATGAAGAGATCTTATCCAATGAAATCTAGAACTCCTCCCAGATCTACTAAGCTATGATTTCATGCCTTTGCTTAGATAATAAGGGGATAGGCATTAGGAGATTTAAAAAAAAGTTTCTTTGCTCTAAATGTTTTTAAAAAACCAAAAACCCAGAATGTCATTTCTATAGATAAAAAATAGACCTCTTTCATGTTCATAAGGATCTTGTCAATCCTTTCTTTCTCTCCAGTTCTTCATGTTATTTTCATACTTATGAAGAATCCAAGTCCCAAGATTCAGAATCAGTAAAAGACACAAAATGAGATGAAGACATATTATGGTTTTAGGGGAATCCATGAGCAATTAGAACCCACAATTTATAACATACTTCAAACTGTAATAACTGTGCTTCATTTTGGAAATGGAGGTTATAATCTAACCATTAAAAATCCATAACCAACTGCTTCCAGCTATTCACATGCAGGAAATGTTTTGCTGTTTCCAAACCTTTTTTAAATTTTATTTATTTATTTTTATTTTTTACTAGGCCATGCACAAACCCCTGTGGTGAAAGTCATTCCCCCCAGAAACCTTTTCTGACTGTAAAATCTTTCTCTTCTGCCTTCATGTAATACCCTATCTACTTGTGGAAATACAGAAATTGAATTTTACTTTCTTCAGGTGGCACTTTCTTGATCTAAAAAATAATTCTTTTCCTATTTTGAGTGGGCATTAAAAAAATCTTTGCCTCTTCCATATTTCCTCTTTTCCCCAACCTATATTATCCATTTGAATTAACTATAAAAAAGAGAGTAAACCATGATGCTCCAAAACAGATGTGATTCTTGACTGCACCATTCTATTTGGTAACAGTCAGAGAAAGAATAAAAGCTCTGTTTTTCCCTTTCCTGGCTCTGTAATTCTTCAGTTTTTTGTTACACAGTAATCTATATGAGCAAGGGAATATTCTCTAGATTTGCTCCTTCTCCATCATGACTCTGTGGTCAATTCAACATCTTTTATCTTCTTCCAGGTCAACAGTACATATAGATTCATGTAATAATAATGTTATGGATTAGCTGGAGATACTCTCATCTTATTAAATGGACCCATACACATTCACCTCCATGTTCAAAGTGGGTTCATACTCACTCAAAACTATGATTCTCAGTTCCCTAACAAAGTATTTATTTATTTCTAATATCAAGATTATACATTAAGTACAAATCAAAGATACTTAATAAAAATCTATAATAAAGTAGCAAGAGTAGTCCCCCTTCATACTCTGCCACAAGTACACATACTATCAGTAGCAAGAAAAGAGATGCACTAGGAATGAATATGAGAGAAAAGAAAACAGAAAACACAGCATAGATGACACCTGTGATCATAATACCTAGAGGGGATTCTATGCAGCAATCACAGGACCAAAGAATTCAAGTCTAAGGGAACACCAGAGTTCCTTTAACCCAGTCTTCATAGATGAAGAAATTGAAGCCTGAATGTTAAAGATCACATAGATAGAAAGTACCAAAGTCAGAACTATAACTCATGGTGTTGTTACTGTTGTGGTGTTTGTTTTCTCCTGTAAAATAACTGTCCAAAATGGAAATATGAGGCCCATTGGAGGACTGTTGTTTGAGCCCAAGTGCTATGTGATTGCACTAATCAAATAGGGCATATCCCATTTTCCCCACAATAGCCAATGACTTTCTCATAAACTTTTTTGTTGACCATAAGAAAATCACTTTAAACTTTTGAGTTCTAAATTTCTTTTTGGCCAAATGAAGAGATCTTATCCAATGAAATCTAGAACTCCTCCCAGATCTACTAAGCTATGATTTCATGCCTTTGCTTAGATAATAAGGGGATAGGCATTAGGAGATTTAAAAAAAAAGTTTCTTTGCTCTAAATATTTTTTTAAAAAACACCTGTGATCATAATACCTAGAGGGGATTCTATGCAGCAATCACAGGACCAAAGAATTCAAGTCTAAGGGGACACCAGAGTTCCTTTAACCCAGTCTTCATAGATGAAGAAATTGAAGCCTGAATGTTAAAGATCACTTAGATAGAAAGTACCAAAGTCAGAACTATAACTCATGGTGTTGTTACTGTTGTGGTGGTTGTTTTCTCCTGTATAATAACTGTCCAAAATGGAAACAAGAGGAAACATTTTGCTCCTTCCTTCTTCTCATGCAGCTCAAATTTCCAATTCCTATCTCCCCATATCTCTGTAGGTATCAACCCCTCAAAGTTATAGACAAACCACTACAACAATTCTCATAATAGGATCCATGAAATAGACAAAATTACTATCATTATCCCTCTTTCACAGACTCAGAGTAGTGAATGATTTGCCCATATAACAGAGATAAGTAAAAACAAAATATAAATATATAGATATAGATCTATTCATAAAGTATTTCTAAATATACTTTTAGGACACAGAAGAGTATAAACAAAGTAGAAACATGTGAAAGGATATTTTAATAAGGAGACTTTCACAAAGTTATTAGATTCAATCTTTTTGCCAGAGTCATCAAAATACAAATTTTATGATTTACAAAATTATTAGATCAATGGGATATATATATATATATATATATATATATATATAATTTATTTAAGAAGTAAATATAACTTATTAGAGATTACACTCAGTTTTTCAAACCTGATATGGTTGTTTAAAAAAAAAATAGAGGCCACAGCCCAGGTGATGTATAGGTTTGAGTTTATATAATTGAACAACTTCCTGCTTTTGATTTCTTGTCTTACAAACTAACCAGGGAATAGTGTGAGAGTATTCAAGAATAAAAATCTCTAAGTGAATTCTCTGTGTATCCTTATCCTTTTCATCTTAGTCTTTCTTTTAAATTTCTTTTTTGCACATATATATGCCATCTGCATCAAGCTTCATGGCCACTCAGACTAGATATTTTTGAGTCTTCTTTTAGTGGGTCCTGGATTTGATGGCAAGAAAAGTGTATGCATTTCTTACCTCAGATGCTTATTAGTTTTGTCCTCTAGTTACCTAACGTATCTCATTCTCAGTTTTATCATCTGTAAAATGGGGATAGCACCTACCTCCCAGGGTAGTTGTGAGAATCCAATGAGATAATATTTCAAAGCACTTTTTATATTTTCAAATTAATAATAGCAATAATAGCATTAATATAATGTGTTAAAGTTTTTTGCAAAGTGGCTTAAAAATATTATCTCATTGGATTCTCACAATTACCCTGGGAGGTAGATGCTATTATTTTCTCCATTATATAAATTAGGAAACTAAGACAGACAGCAGTCAAATGATTTGCTCAGGATCACACAGCTAGTAAGTTATTTGTGACTGTATTTGAATTCAGGTTTTCTTGATATCTTGGGCAGTTAGATGGCTCAGTGGATAGAACTTGAAGTCAGGAAGACTGGAATTTAAATGTGACCTCAAGCAGGAGCCGTGTGAACTGTGAACCTAGGCAAGTCACTTTTCCTCTGGAGAAAGGAATGGAAAAAAATTTACTTCAGGATTTTAGCTAAGATAACCATCAACCCATATTATCCATGGAATCCCAGAGTCAGACATGATGGAACAATTTTCCAACAAAAGATATAGCTTTCTAACCCTTATGATGATAACTGACATTTACAGAGTGACTGTGTGAAGGTACAGCCTCTCTCTTTCCTCTCCTCTTTGCTCTCTGTCTCTTTCACATATGGACACCAACATGTCTCTTAACCATATACCCATCATATTAACATCATAGCTCACACATTTGTGGTATATATATATATATATATGCATATATTTGAAATAATTTTACAAATATATATATATATATATGTATGTGTGTGTGTGTGTGTGTGTGTGTGTGTATTTTACTCTGAGTAACTATGAGATAGAGAATACTACAAGTCTTATCCCTGTTTTATAGATGAGAAAACTGAGGTTCAGAGTGATGAATGACTTGCCTACTTAACAGATATAAGTAAAAATAAACTATATATGAATTATTTCTAAATATAATTTTAGTTGGCAGATAAGTAATGACAAAGTGGAAACATGTAGAAAGAGGATTTACTTAAGATCTTTCAGGGGAAATAGCATCTGTGCTGCATCTCAAAGGAAGCTACGGATTACATAAGACTAGGAGGAATCAACAAAGACTTAGTGTCCTTCCATAGGGAATGATAGAGGTCAGTTTGCCCAGAGCAGAGAGTGTGTAAAAAGGAATAATATAAACTAAGACTGGAATGATAGGTGAAGGCCAGATAATGCAATGCATTCAACATCAGACTTAAGAAAGTTGTCTTATTTTAAAGGGAATAATTGATTTGAGTAAAGGAAAAATATGGTTAAATCACAGGAAACCCATAGTCAAGGTATGCTAGTAAATGAATAACAACTGACTATTATTTTTAAAAAATCCTAAAATATAATTCTAATATTCAAGTGGAACATTTTCTCCATCACTTAAGTCTAGACAATCAAATTGACAATAAATCAATCCCTGGATTATATCATCTGACCTTTTCTGAGGTGTAAATGCTCATGATAAAATTTAACAATCAGTTATTGTTAGGAAGTCCAAACTGGACTGGCATACCATCCTTAGATATACTTACCGAACCATTTATTAAATGCTAACTAGTTACCATTTGATATTTCAGGACATCAGGATGAAAAGAAAAAAAAAGATATGAAAGGAGAATAGGGGGAAGAGAGAATAGAAAAAGGGGGAAGAGGAGAGGAGAGGAAAGGGGAGAAGAGGAGAAAAGAGAGAGGATTGGAGACAGGAGGGAAAGGAGGAGAGGGAAGGGGAAAGAAGAAAAACTTAAAAGCAAAACACTTTCCCTGATTCAAGAAATCAGAAAAAAGCAATTTGTGTTTCATTTAAAAAAATGTATATGGTCTGCTTTTAAAATGTAAGCATTGTTTTTATTTTCATTTCCAACAAAATTATTTTTAAAACAGTATTCCACATACTCAAATGAAAGAATTCTTGTTGAGCAGAGAAAATTCAGGGGCATTTTAATGTGGCATGAAGGGCAAGTTAAAAAGGAAGAATTCATTTCCCTCTTAGCCAGGTAAATTGTCTTCAGCCAACATGCATAAATGGATAAGGGCAAAAAATATCTTCCATAGAAAATGCATGTTCCATGTGTGATTTTTCCAGCTGAATTGTAATTAGTGCCATAAAGTATGGCACATAGTGATTTGGGATAATAAAAAATAATAATAATATTGAAATGAAGACCTGCTCTCCTAAAGATCAGAGCCACATGATGTTGGGGCCAATCAGGGAGGAAACTTTTTTTATGATACTTTCAAAACTATATTTGAATCCTAGAATGAGCTATATTTTCTGTCTGTCAAATCTGATTCCTGCCTTCCAACCCCCAACCAATAATAGTTCCCCTTTTAATAGCTCTGAAAGTAGAAAGTTTCAGGGGGAAATAATTGGGAAGCTAAAATAGGACATACATAAAGATGCAAGCAGAAATCAGATTCTTTGGATAAGCCCCAAACATTTACCTACTTATCTGAATTGCCAATACCTCTTGGGCTTGCTAAAAGGGAACAGATGCAGGGGGCCTGGATTGGAAGTGGGGAGGGAACATCTCTATTGATATAGTTGATATTCCTGAACCTGTGAGAATGATCAAAAGATTCACCTTTGGGAGTATACACATTAGTCAGAAAATATGAAAATTTTATAAATAATGCATGGTTTGGGGAGGGGGGCAATCAGAACATGAGGGCACATTTTTTTTCAGTGAATTTATGGTTCTCTCCCAAATCATGTAGACTGAAATATGTATTTTTGAAGATGTTTAAATTTATTCTTTAAAAAATGCATTCTACTATGAATGAAATGGATTCACAGAAAATGAGGACTTTTCTGTAGGTTTCACAGGGGAAGAAAACACTTCTGAGCAAGAATTTCACTTTTCATCTTTGATGAAAATCATTTTTATCAATGATAAACATTTATTGAGCACCAACAACATCTATCTAATCCATGATATAAGCTATTAGGCACTGAGAAATAAAAAGATGTGGTCTCTTCTCTCGGAGAGAGAACTTTGTCTCCACTGGGAATAATAAAGTGTTGGATAGAGTGATACCTTTAAGAAACGGAAGGTGCTTTGAGATAAGAGGAAAGCAATATCTCTGGTAGGGAGAATGATGGGAAAGTTCATGATGGAATATGAATTTGATATGGGTCAATAAAATTTAAATTTATCAATATAAATTTAATAATGTATTAATATGAATTATAAAATTATTATTTATTTAGTATGTATTACATATAAAGTTCAGGTAGCTAGGTGGCACAGCAGATAGAGTGCTAGGCCTAGAGTCTGAATCTTCCTGAGTTCAAATCTGACCTCAGAAATTTACTAGTTGTATGATCCTGGGTAAGTCACTTAATCTTGTTTGCCTCATTTTCCTCATCTGTAAAATTAACTGGACATTGAAATGGAAAAACCACTCCAAGTATCTTTTCTAAGAAAATCTCAAATGAGGGTCATGAAAAGTCAGACTCAGTCATATAAAGTAGTATGCTAGGTACTAGGAACAATTTTTTAAATTTACTTTTTTAAAATCCGTTGACATTATGGAAATTATATTGCTTTAGGAATGGGAAGTACAATGTACAAACAGATAAAATATACAGATTTTCTAAAGGGAAATTGAATAGAGATCAGAAGGACCTTACTTCCTATAGGTAGCACATTGAGCTGTCTTGAAGGAATCCATAGATTCTAAGTGTGGTTGAGTGTGTTCTAGGCAGCAGAAGAGAATACAATAGTCAAGAGAAGGAATGGCAAGCTTGGGGAATAACTCATATGTCAATATAGTTTAAATGTAGAGAAGGAGAATAATATGGGCCTTGGTTAAATCCTTGGTAGATTGGAAATAGTTCAAAATAGAGAGGTAGGCAGATGGCATATTTGAGTAGAGACTGAATAAGTCCCTATTAGGGACCTTACAAAAGGGAATTTATGCATGGTATGCAATGTTAGACTATTAGCTTTTGAAGTCCTTGCGTTCTCTGAAAAATCTAAGATTGTTTGATTTTGGATTCAAATTTATTGTTTAAATAACTGCCTGACAAACTAGGAAGCAAGTTTCATAAGGACAGATGTCATATTTTCTTAGTTTTTGAAACCTCCAGCAACCCACTATATTTAGCACATTTTCTTGCTATTGTTGAGTTGTTTCAGTCATATCCAACTCTTTGTAACCCTATTGGGGGTTTTCTTGGTAAAGAGAGTGGTATTGTTTGCCATTTCCTTCTCTAGCTCACTTTTACAGAGGAAGAAATTGAGACAATAGTCTTGAATAACTTAGGGTCACATATTTAATAAGTGTCAGAGGTCAGATTTAAACTTAAGAACAGTCTTCCTTGTACCACCTAGCTGTCTCTAATTAAGCACATAAAAGATACTCAATAAATACTTGCAGTCCTAGATTTCTCCTTAAAATCCCATTCTTTGAAACATAACTCTGACATTTAATCTCTTTATAAATTATTTGGATGAATATCTTAATATATCTCTCCTCTTTTGCACACTGAAGAGGTTAAGTTACAGGATCAATAAAGTTTCCATCCCTCAGTTTTAATACTTATGAAATGTAATGTTTGTATAGTTGAGAACTCAGAATTCAGAACAAGTTAAATATATGTGCACCTGTATAATCTTTTATTACTAAGAGACCTGGATTTTGAAATAAAAGCTGTTCTTTATTATTCAAGGTAAAAATAGAGAACCAAGGTCTCATTTTATTTAAATTTCTACATTCTTATCACCTACAGTCCCAGGAAGATCTGAAAGGAAACTCTGATAGATCAAATATATGAACCCAGAGTGTTGTGTACTTTTCAGAAAGGTCCTTGTCTATAGGAGAAAAAAATACCATTTAATTTTTTCCTCAAATGATAAGAAATTCAAATGTGGAGAGTGTAAAGACCATAGAGTTCAAACTCTCATTGTACAAATAAAGAAAATGATGCTGAGAGAAATTAACTGGCTCAGTATCATATAACTAGTAATTACTTGAGTCAAGATTTGAACTCAAGCCTTCCTGACTCTAACCCCATTTCATTTGTTCAGGTCTATGGATCAACTACTTAAAGATGTAGAGCTTTGACTTCTCTAATCCAGATGGTTAATGAAATTTTATCCACAGTTGACCTGCAAAGAGACCAGGATTGGTTTAGCATCAATTTATAAGTAAATGTCAGTAGTAGGAAGGTCATTTTCCCTTAAATCTACATTTTCCTTCTTCATCTTCCTGCTTCTAGCTAGAGAAAGGCAGCAGGAATTGAGGAGAGAAAGAGCTAAGGAGGACAGAAAGGTTAGGAAGTAAAGAATGAAGAGAGGGTCTTCAAGATGGTTTATGACAGCACTGTATCTTTCTGTGTTTGCTGAGTCTAACTCTCAGAAGAGCTAGCTGAATTCAGGAGTATGCTGGGAAACATTTAATTAGAATTATAATTGGATTCAAGTCTTCTGGAATCTTGGACCAGCACCCTATACAGTGGCATCTAGTTTCCTCAGTTACTCAAATATATATGTGTATGTGCACATATTGTGTGTATTGTTAAAGTGTCCTCTAATCTTTTTCTTTTGAGTTCCATTTTGTTCTAGAAACACTGAATCCAGAGTATAAAGGAAACCTTGCATATGTCAAGGATAAAGTGTCCCCCCCCACCCATGACATAATCCCTTGTTTACATCCCAAACTGGACTCCCTAAATATCCCAGTGAGTCAAGACAGATATTAGTCAGTACACTACTACTGTGCAGCTGGGACCCTTGAAGATAAGCTGACCCTCCTATCTTCATGGTCTAGCAGCTCCCAAGAGAAAAGAATGAGACTTTTGTTATCTTAATTGATGTTGATGATGATATTGTTGATAATGTTTGCCCTGACATTCTCATTTAGATGGGGATTGTTTCTCCTCTTCCTCTTTATTGCAACTTCATAAATAGGTAAGCTTCTGTTTCTTTGAGAAGTATTTGTATTTGTTGAGGATTCCATATGTATGCTTATGTCTCTTGTATGAAACATTGTTTTTCATGTAAATTTTGGGAAGTTGTGCTGACCACATGTAGGTATATGTACTCATGAACTCCCCAAAATGAGAAGAGGTCCTCACTGAGTTTTGGTCTGTTAGAAATAAATATGTGTCAACCTTCCTAGAGTTTGTTCTAACTAAAGACAAGTTATCAGAGGTTTTGGCCTTATGAAAGTGCAAAACAAAATTAGGTCAGCAAAAACATTTAATGATATTTCTCTAAATAAAGAATTACTAACATGCTCCCCTGAGTAAAATACCTTTGTCTAATAGGTTGCCTGATGGCTTTCAGGAGGTGTGATCTGAAATGTCCTCTCTAACTTGTTCAATCAAAAGAAGGTAGAGCCTCCTGTGTAGTAGGTTGGTGAAGAGATAAAGTGTGGAAGATGCAGAACAAACTCAGGAATCCACAAAAGAATAGGAGAGATTCAAGTAACGCGGAGAGTTCAAACCTGGAAGGCCTATTGAAGGCTTTGGTAGGTAAGCCTTTGTTTTGTTTTACTCTTTGCAGAGTCTCTAAGCACCCTTTTCAAATGCTAATTGAATTGATTGCCTGGAGGTACTTTGTCATCTTGATTAGACTAATTTGATCAAAACAGAGACTTAAAGAATTGGGGAAATTTCCCTTTACTTTTTTTATTTGTTTATAAAAGAAAGATTTTATTTATTTTGAATTTTACCACTTTCCCCCAAACCTTGCTTCCACCCCCCACAGAAGGCAATCTGTTAGTCTTTACATGGTTTCCATGGTATACATTGATCTCAGTTGAATGTGATGAGAGAGAATTAATATCCTTTAGGAAGAAAAATAAAGTATAAGGGATAGCAAATTACATAGTAAGATAAACTTTTTTTTTAATTTAAAGGTAATAGTCTTTGGTCTTTATTCAAACTTCACAATTCTTTGGGTTTTGGGGTTTTTTTTTAGGTTTTTTTGTAAGGCAAATGGGGTTAAGTGGCTTGCCCAAGGCCTCACAGCTAGGTAATTATTAAGTGTCTGAGACCAGATTTGAACCCAAGTACTCCTGACTCCAGGGCCAGTCCTTTATCCACTATGACACCTAGCTGCCCCAAACATCACAATTCTTTCTCTGGATACAAATGGTATTCTCCATTGCAGATACCCCTAAATTGTACCTGATTATTGCATTGATGGGATGAGCAAGTCCATCAAAGTTGATCATCACTCCCATGTTGCTGTTAGGGTGTACAATGTTCTTCTGGTTCTGCTCATCTTGTCCAGTTCATGCAAATACTCCAGGCTTCCCTGAATTCTCATGCCTCCTGATTTCTAATAGAACAATAGTGTTCCTTCACATTCCTATACCACAATTTGTTAAGCCATTCCCCAACTGAAAAACATTCACTCAGTTTCGAATTCTTTGCCACCACAAAGAGGACTGCTATGAATAATTTTGTACAAGTAATATTTTTAGCCTTTTTCATCATCTCTTCAGTGTATAGACCCAGTAGTGGTATTGCTGGATTAAAGGATATGCACATTTTTGTTGCCCTTTGGGCCCAATTCTGAATTGTTCTCCAGAAAGGTTGAATGATTTCACAGCTCCTCCAACAAGGTATTAGTGTCCCAGGTTTCCCACATCCCTTCCAACATTGATCATTGTCCTTTCTCATCATATTGGCCAATCTGAGAGGTGTTAGGTAGTAACTCAGAGAAGCTTTAATTTGAATTCTCTAATAAATAGTGATTTAGAGCAATTTTTCATATGACTATGGATCCCTTTGATTTCCTCACCTGTAAATTGTCTTTGCATATCCTTTGACCATTTGTCAATTGAGGTATGGCTTTTTTTTAATTTGACTCAGGTCTCTATATATTTTAGAAATGAATCCTTTGTCAGAAATACTAGCTACAAAAATTGTTTCCCAATTTACTACATTTCTTTTGATCTTGGTTACAGTGGTTTAGTCTGTGCAAAACTTTTTTTTTAATTTAATGTAATCAAAATTGTCTAGTTTGTTTTTAATGATGTTCTTCATCTCTTCCTTGGTCATAAAGTGCTTCCATTTCCATTGATCTGACAGGTAAACTATTCCTTGATCTCCTAGTATGCTTAATCTAATCCAAGTTTCTGCCATACTAACTTCCAATTTTCCCAGCACTTTTTATCAAAGAGAGAGTTTTTATCCCAATATCTGGACTCTTTGGGTTTATCAAATAGAAGATTACTATACTCATTTCCTGCTATTGCAGTCTATTCCACTGATCCACCACTCTATTTCTTAGCCAGAGAGTTTTGATGACTGATGTTTTATAATATAATTTTAGATCTAGTAGGGTTAAACTACCTTCTTTTGTACTTTTTTTCCATTGAATCCCTGGAAATTCTCTACTTTTTATTTCTCATATTAATTTACATACAATTTTTTCTAACATTAAAATAATTTTTTGGAATTTTGATTGGTAGGGCACTAAATCAGTAGTTTAATTTTGGTAGATGTCATTTAGATTTTTTAGGTTTTTGCAAGGCAATAGGGTTAAGTGGCTTACCAAAGGCCACACAGCTAGGTAATTAGAAAGTGTCTGAGGCCGGATTTGAACTCAGCTACTCCTGATTCCACGGCTGGTGCTCTAACCACTGTGCAACTTAGCTGACCCAGATGTCATTTTTATTATATTAGCTCAGCCTATCCATGAGCAGTTGATGTTTGCCCAGTTATTTAACACTGATTTTATTTGTGTGAGAATTGTTTTGTAATTGTTTTCAAAAAGTTTTTGATTCTACTTTGGCAGGTAGACTCCCAGGTATTTTATATTGTCTGAGGTTACTGTGAATGGAATTTCTCTTTCTAGCTCTTTCTGATGCATCTTGCTAGTCATATGTGGAAATGTTGAGGATTAATGAGGGTTTATTTTATATCCTGGCACTTTGTTAAAGTTGCTAATTATTTCTAGTAGTTTTTTAGATGATTTTTGGAGATTCTCTAGGTATACCATCATGTCATCTGCAAAGAGTGAGAGTTTGTCTCTTCCTTCCCAATTCTGTCAATTTCTTTTTTCTTCTCTTATTGCTAAAGCTAACATTTCTACCACAATATTGAATAGTAGTGGTGATAATAGGCATCTTTGTTTCACCCCGATATTATTGGGAATTCCTCTACCATATCCCTGTTGCATATTATGCTTGTTGATGGTTTCAGATAGATACTGCTTAATATTCTAAGGAACAAACCGTTTATTCCTACACTTTCTAGTGTTTTTAGTAGGAATGGGTGCTAAATCTTTTTCAGCATCTATTGATAAAATCATATGATTTCTGATAGGTTTGCTATTGATATAATTAATTATACTAACATTTTTCCTAATATTGACCCAACCCTGCATTCCTAGAATAAATCCTACTTGGTCATAGTGTATTATCCAAGTGATAACTTGCTGTGATCATTTTGTTAATATTTTATTTAAGATTTTTGCCTCTATATCCATCAGGGAGATTGTTCTTTAAATTTCTTTCTCTGTTTAAACTCTTCCTGATTTAGGTATCAGAAACTTATTGGTGTCATAGAAAGAGTTAGACTGAGTTCAGTCTTCACCTATTTTTCCAAAGAGTTTATATAGATTTGGAACCAATTGTTCCTTAAATGTTTGATAGAATTCACTTGTGAATCCATCTGGCCCTGAAGATTTTTTTCCTTAAGGAGTTCAATAGTGACTTATTGAATTTCTTTTTCTGAGATACAGTTACTTAGGTATTTAATTTCCTCCTCATTTAACCTGGGCAACT
This sequence comes from Macrotis lagotis, assembly GCF_037893015.1. Taxonomy (NCBI): domain Eukaryota; kingdom Metazoa; phylum Chordata; class Mammalia; order Peramelemorphia; family Peramelidae; genus Macrotis; species Macrotis lagotis. The sequence continues at coordinate 606,865,711 of NC_133666.1, read as the reverse complement.
TATATTTTGGTAAATATTTATCCATTACATTTATATTGTCAAATTTATTAGCATAGAGTTGGGCAAAATAATTCTGAATTATTACTTTAATTTCCTCCTTATCTCCTTATTGCCCCTCTCTTTCCCCTTTTTTTTGCCCCTTCTGTCTGTTGGCTCCCCTTTTCCTCTCCCCTCCACTTTTGCCCTTTTAATACTTGAAAGGTAAGATAAGTTTCTTAATTTAACTGACTGTATGTATGTTAACTTTAACCCAAATCTGATGAGAGTAAGATTCAGGCTTTTCTCACATCCTCCTTTTCTTCCCCTCTATTGCAATAGGTCCTTTGTACCTTTTAATGTAATGAGATTTACTCCATTTAATCTCCTCCATCCTCCCCTCCCATCTCTTTATTGTCCCCCCCTTTTAAGGAGGTATTGCTTTTAAATCATTCTGTCTGAGACATGTAAAAGTCATGAGTGTCCATCACTTCTCCAAGTTCTATTGGATTGTTTGCTGATTTCTGAGATAAATACTCACACTGACAATTTAACAACCAATACTCAGGTCAATAAGAGATAGCTGGAGTATACCCCTGACAGTCTCAGAGGCCTGTAGCAGGTTAAAGAATAGTCAAACATAGGGAAAGTAAAATCTCTCTGGTTTCCAGTCACACAGAATCCCAAATTCTTCACCTTGATTTGATATAAGATCTAGAATTCAGATATTCTTTTCAAATATTGTTAGTTCTGTTTGTTCATGATCCCATTTTGGGATTTTCTTGGCAGTGAAACTGAAGTGATTTGCTATTCCTTTTTAAAATCATTGTATAGATGAGGAAAATGAGGCAAACAAGGTAAAGTGACTTTTCTAGAGTCAATGTCTGAGGTCAATACCATTTAACTGCCCCTAAAGATTCTACAATTTAATTTAATTTTGGCTCTGTTCAGTCAAACATCCTACTGAAATTATGTGTTTCATATATATTATTTTGTCAAATAATTGAGCATACCACTGTGAGAACCTAAAAGAACTTAAATTAAACATTTCTGAGAGCTGGTGTTCAAAATAGGTTCTCTCTCTTGTCAATGGGGGGTTGGATGGAGAGGGGCAGTTTTTGGAGTCTACGAGAGTGGCAACAATTGCCCCTGATTTGTTACTATTGTATTTATAGTATGAATATATAGTATGAATTTATATGTGTGCATACAAATCTGTAACTGTAATTGTATTTAACATTATTTTCTCTTTATTGAATACTACTTTTCTGTTTTTTGTTTCCAAGTAAAGAATAATAACAAATATATCTTATATTCAATCAGGTTTGTGTCTTCTGCAGAGTCAACTTCTTCCCACCTAGGTTGTATGATTCCTACATTATGGACAAACAAAAACAAGAAGCAGGTCGGATTTTTCCCTGATTTTTTGCTAATAGTGATTTTTTAAGCAGAAAAATTTATAAATTAGCAAATACCTTGAAAGCTAGTGAATGTTGTTCCATAGAGAAATGTAGAGGTGAAGAATAGGAGGTTGCTGTCTTTGATCAAAGACTTCATACTGAGCAATTCTCATTGTTTGGAATCTAAACTGCCAGTGTGAGTATGGAACTCCCCAAGGAATGAATCAAGTTTGGTTTTGTTTTTCTTTTTTCTTCTTTTTCTTTTTTTTTTCCTAAGCAGATTTTGTTGACTGGCTATCATTTTTGACTTCAAACATACTTGCACCTATTCATTTATCACACATAGATAAAGTAACCAGAGAGTCCCTTTCTTGAATTTCTTTTGAAGTATAGGAGACAGACTAATAATTAATAATAAATAATAATAATAATTATTATTATGATCGGCTCAGAAGTTTGCAAATCAATTTACTAATAGTATTTAATTTGATTCTCACCCCAACCCTTGGAGGTAGATGCTATTATTATCCACACTTAACAGAGAGATTAAATGATTTACTCAGAGTTACACAACTAGTGTGTGGGGCTAGATTTGAATGTAGCTCTTTATAATTTGACATCTAGCACTCAAGTCACATGGGTCACTTATGTGCATGTGTCTGTACATTTATATGCTCTTAGCTCTGACTCCATTTGTATATATAATGTATATATAAATGCACACACATATATAACTAATGCTATTCAAATATATACATGTAAATATATACATATGCACATACCTATATTTCTTTATAATATGTGTATGTGTATGTGTATGTGTATGTGTATGTATATGTATATCTATATCTATATGTATATCTATATCTATATCTATATCTATTATATAATATAGATACCTATATCATTTAAAATTTTCCTTTTATTTTCCTTGGGCATTTCATTATGAGAATAAGTATATCACTTATATACTATTGTTAGAGTTGATGTTTTCTTAATATAAATTTGTCCCAGAGGTAGGTAGGTGACACAGTGAATAGAGCACCAGCTCAGGAATACTTGAGTTTAAATTTGGCCTCAGACATTTATAATTAACTAGTTATGTGATCTTGGGTGAAAACCCTGCAAAAAACAAAAAAAGAGAGAATATATTTGTAACAGAAGTTCTGAGATAACAACTCCAAATGTAACATTCCTTGCAAAATGTGTAATGGAAAAAGCATTTAACAGAGAGTAAGGAGATAAATAGTATTTAGTTTGGATCACAAAACTGGTTTCATTTCCAGGCCCCTAGATCATTTTGACCTCTGGCAAATTCCTTATTTAACTAACTTTTGAGGTCTTTATTTCTTCATTTGTGAAATTATGTAGTTGTTCTCTTTTGTCTATTGTTTTGGTGAGGCAATGAGGTTAAGTGACTTGCCCAAAGTCACATATCTAGTAAGGATCTAGTATCTATGGTCACATTTGAACTCAAGTCCTTCTCTCTCCAAGGCTAGTGTGCCATCCACCTCATTGCCTCTATCTTTTATTCTTGAAGAGGAGCATAACATCAAGAAGTTGAAACATGACTTGCAAATAAATTAAATATATGTAGACTATACAGTCTTTGAATTGTGCTAAAGCCTCTAAGAATTTAGGCTTAGATTTATCTATATCAGTCCATATGCTCATTCCTCACATGATATTGAGAAGATGACTTTCATACATCTCTATGCTCAATTTTCTGTAAAACTAGCATAATGATATAATAGTGCCCTGAAATGTTGGGAGGATCAAATCACAAAGTCTATGTAAAGTCCTCTGGAAACCGTGTGCTGCAAGTAAGTGTATGACTGCTAAGTAACCAGACTCACTTTCTTTTCTGGAGTCATTTGGGTCCAATGACCAGATAGGGTTCAGGATAACTGGAGATGACCCTGCTTTTTCCAAAACAGTCAGGGTTAAGTGACTTGCTCAAGGTCACACAGTCACACAGTAAGTATCTGAGGCTGCATTTGAACATAGGTCCTCCTGACTCCAGGGTGAGGATTCTAGCTACAATGCCATATAGATAACCATATTTACATTCTATATCTCTCTCTCTATCTCATTCTATCTATCCATCCACACATATATTCATACACACATATATGTATATATATCTAAAATATATACTATATGTATATATATCTAAAATATATACTATATGTATATATATATCTAAAATATATACTATATGTATATATATCTAAAATATATACTATATTTGTATATATATCTAAAATATATACTATATGTATATATATATATATATATATATATATATATATATATATATATATATATTAGAAATTACTAATGATGTACTGGTAAAACTTTAACAACCTCTAGTCTGTTTGAAACACTTTTATATTTACTCTGCTTTATTAATATTTTCTCCATAACTTTATAAAGTTTGTACAGTCAACAAAGTAATAAATCAGGCCCAATTTCCAAGGTTTAAATGTTCACAAAGAAAATTTAGCAATCAATTCAAAAGTCACTAAGAACTGCATCCAGCATACTTCTAGTTATTACAATTCTTTTTATATTAATGTTATTTATGGATTATATAATTATATTATTATTATTATTATTAATTATTGTAACTATTCTTACCATTACAATGAATTCCACTACTACTACTAATAAACTTACAGGATAGTAAATTGATCATTGATATCATGGCTCACTATCATAACAGGGGTGTTACATAATGACCTGATGAAAATTGCAGATTTAGAATAAAAGTTTCCAAATAGCAGAGGTGGGTTAGAACACTGACTGCTATTTACTTAACTATAAGCCAGTAGACAAGACAGTTGCCTCAGTTTCTTTTCTGTAAAATAACAGTTGAATCTCTGAAGTCCCTTTTCAATCTAATTTTAATTTCATTCGATTCATTAAACACTTATTCCTATAATAATATCTTGTTAAAGTCTCCATGCAGCAAGTGCAATTTTAAAGCACTGACAACCCATTGAAAGACAGAAGTAGGTGACACTATATCAGTGAAGGTAAAAGTGAAATTAATAGACTTTTTTTAAGTCACAGAGAAAGTCAAAGGGTATGAATGAAGAAATTTTAGTGGAAAGAATCACAATGCTTGGGAATCAATAATTACTTAATGCCAAGTGTAGCCCAAATTTTTCACATGGGTTTTATATAGATGCTGGAATAGTAATGAGCTTCAGAAGAAGCTGAGAAATTTGGAACTAGATAATAGAAAGCAATTCTGAGAAGTGTTAACTGATGGATGATGTGTGCTTGTTTGGTGTGTTAGCTCAAGGATATTTCTTTTAATATTGACTTGTGTGTACCAGTCTCAGCATTTTAAAGAAACAATGCTGTCATGTCCATTCACTACAAGGAAAATGGAAGGAAGGGACTAAACATTTTTATAGTGCCTACTATATATCAGATGTTATACTTAGTGCTTTTTTTTTACAAATATCTCATTTAATCTAGAAAGTGATATGGAACTTCAATTGAATACTGGAGAAGTTATTTTACTCTTAGGATAATGGGAAACTTGAAAATATTAAAACTTAAATAACTCATGAATTCTTTAATTGGGTCATCCATTCACTAATATAAATCTAAATAGATCAACTTCCAGTTAAATGCTTCAGTGAAATTAGGTCAGGTTGTAGAGTCTTAATATATCACTGGGAAAATATTTAAGGAATCGTCTTTGGTTCAAGGGAAAAGTTTAAATGAATGGAAAGGTGATCAGTTCCTACTAATCCTCCTCTGGATTGTCCTCCAAGAGGCCAATGACACGTAGTTATAGCATTCCCATTATGATGATATTTAGCCTTTATTCTTGAAGAAGACCATGATAGCAGGGAGGTGATGCCATGACAAGCACATGAATTAGATTTGAGTGAAGGGGGACTGTGCTAAGTCACCAACCTCACTTTCTTCTACAGAGTCATCTGAGTCCAGTTAAGAATTAGAATGACTGGAGATGGCCCTGGATGTGAAACAGGGACTTGACCAAGTTCACACAATTAATGAGTCAAGTGTCTGAGATGAATTTTGAACTCAGGTTCTCCTGACTCCAGGGCTGGTACTCTAACAGCACCTCCTAGCTGCTATTACACTTTAAGGGTCATTTGAGTTACAATTTGGTCAGGACTCCTTTCCATTAATAAAATACTAGAAATTATCCTAATTTCAGTTATTAGGTTGGTCTAAAATTATTTAAACAATAAATAACAAAATACAAACAAGATGATTATAAAAGAGTGTGTTTGCTTAGCTTGTAAGAATATGGTAGTCAAACATAGGGCATTTTTATTCTTGTTCTGGTTTTGGTACTGGATCAGTTGAATGCCAACACTTTTTCTTATCTCCCATTTAACCCCATGAATGAGGCTCAAAGGATAGCAGACTGAGTGGAAAATATCCATTGTTTCTTGGAAAAAAGCACCATTTTAATGTTCTCTTATCTGACACTTTTTTTCTAGAACCCTTCAATACTCAAATTTATATGGCGTTTTATTTATTTATATTATTTTTATTTTTGTACAAATGATTTTTATACATTACTAAAATATTCTTGTTTAAGAGTAAACATAATACCCCCTCCCCCAAAAAATTATAGACCCTCATGATCAATAAAGTAAAGGAAAGAAAAAAATTAAACTTAAAATAATAATAGGTACAGCCAGGTGGTGCAGTGGATGGAGCACCAGCCCTGGAGCCAGGAGCACCCGAGCCCAAATCCGGCCCCAGACACCCAACAATCCCCCCAGCTGTGTGACCCTGGGCAAGCTACCCCAACCCCATTGCCCTGCAAAAAACAAAAATAATAATAATAATAATAATAATAATAATAATAATAGGGGCAGATAGGTGGTGCAGCAGACAGAGCACCAGCCCTGGAGCCGGGAGCACCTGGGTCCAAATCTGGCCTCAGATGCCCAACCCCATGTATGGTCCCAGGGAAGCCACTCAACCCCATTTGCCCTGTAACCCCCCACCCCAAATAATAATAATAATAATAATAAATGTGCTTCAGTCTGTGTTCCAACATCTCCAGCTCTGTTGCAGGCATATCACATTACTTATGATAAGTCCATCACAAAATCTATTTCCATATTTTTCCACCATTGTCATTGCTGATCTCAACTCCCTCCGTTCATACTTCCCCACTACCATATACTATGTTTTCTCTCTCCTTTCACTCTGTCCCTCTTCCTAAATGTGCTGTAGGGTAGCTGAGTGGTGCAGCAGACAGATCACCAGGCCTTGGACCAAGAGGCCCCAAGTCTACATACCATCCTTTAGGCCAAGCAACCACCTGGCCCTGTGGCCCTGGCAGGTCATATAATCCCAGCCTCTTGCAAGAAATAAAAAAGATGTGTTATATCTGTGCACTCTCCCCCCATGGTCCATCCTCTGCTCCATCACTCACACCCCTCCCCCTTCCCCTGTCCCCCTTCTTTCCTTCTTATTCTAAATGTCTATACCCCAGTATATATGCTGTTTCCTCTCCAAGCCACCTCTGAGGGGAGCGAAGGTTCCCTCATTCTTCCATATCATTGCAATAGCTCATTGTAATAGAAAAAATCTTATTATATGAAATATTTCAGCCTGTTCTACCTCTCCTTTCTCTTACTCCCATTACATTTCCCTTTTAGCCATTGACTCCATTTTTGCAATATATAATATTTTCAAATTCAACTCTCTCCTGTGCTTCATCTACAAAAGCTCCTTCTACCTGCTCTATTAAATGAGAATTTTCTCATGAGTATTACATTTTTTCTATACATGTAGTTCATCATCATTAAGTCCCTCATATTTTACCCTTCTCCTCTACTCTCTATGCTTCACCTGAGTCCTGTATTTGAAGATCAAAGTTTCTGTTCAACTCTGACCATTTCAACAGGAACATTTGAAATTCCCCTGGTTCATTGAAAGTCCATCTTCCCTGGAAGAGGATGTCCAGTTTTGCTGGGTAGCTGATTCTTGGTTGCATTCTGAGCTCTTTTGCCTTCTGGAATATTATATTCCAAGCCTTACATGCCTTTGATGTAGTTGTTGCTAAGTCCTCTGTGGTCCTGATTGCAGCTCCACAATATTTGAATTGTGTCCTTCTGGCTGCTTGTAATATTTTCTCTTTAACTTGGGATTTCTGGAACTTGGCTATAATATTCCTGGGTTTTTTTTCTGGATCTCTTTCTGGGGGAGATCAGTGGATTCTCTCAATTTCTATTTTTCCCCTCTGCTTTTAGGATATCTGGGCAATTTTCCTGTGGGAATTCTTTAAAAATGAGGTCAAGGCTCTTTTCCTGATCATGACTTTCAGGTATCCCAATAATTTTAAAATTATCTTTCCTGAATCTGCTTCCCAGATCAGTTGTTTTATTTCAATGAGATGTTTCACATTTTCTTCTAATTTTTCATTCTTTTGCTTTTTAAGTATTGTATCTTGATTTCTCATGAAGTCAGCAGCTTCCCTCAGTTCCATTCTACATCTGAAGGATTTGTTTTCCTCAGAGAGCTTTCTTATTTCTTTTTCCATCTGGCCAGTTCTGCTTTTCAAAGAATTCTTCTCCTCAATAACTTTTTGAACTGTTTTATCCATTTGACCTATGCTGATTTTTAACATGTTATTTTCTTCAGCATTTTTTTGGATCTCCCTGACTAAGCTGCTGACTTCTTTTTCATGTTTTTTTCTGCATCTCTCTCATTTCTTTTCCCAATTTTTCCTTCTATCTCCCTCACTTGATTTTCAATATCTTTTTTGAGCTCTGTTATAGCCTGAGCCCAATTTCCATTTTTCTTGCAATCTTTAGATGCAGGAGTTTGTACTTCCTCATCTGCAGATTGTGTATTTTGATCCTTCTTGGGATCACAGACAATGTATTTCTCAATAGTGTTCCTCTTTTTTTCTCTGTTTACTCATTTCCCCAGCCTGTGCCTGGTTTTGGGGTGCTTCCTGAGCTTTTGAGTATTATTGGAAACCTCCCCACAAGGATCTCAATGTGTGAAGCTCTGTCTTTCCTCCTGGTCTGTGAATGACCACAAGTGTACCCCCTGCCATGGGGCTGAGGTGTGGGGTGGCCCTGCTGTTCTATGGGGGGCCTAGACTGTGATCAGGATCTGAATGTGGTCAGAACCCCAGAGTCCTGTTCCAGGTATGGAGGGCAGACCTTGGAAGTCTCTCCACTCCCTTACCTTTGGTAGGCTGAACCCTCAAGGTTCAGTTGCCTGGGTGCTCTTTCTTACAGGCTCTGAAAGGCTTCCATTTCTTGGCTCTGGGCTGCCACAGCCACACTGCTAGCTCAGTGCCCTTAGCGTTGGACTTCACTGTGCTCACTTTGGCAGAGGTCCCCCCACTGAGCTTCCAAGTTGTGACTCATGCTCCCTGGGGTGTAGGTCAAGGAAACTGGCCCCAATGCTGTGAGCCGGACTCCCAGGCACCCTGGGGCTGCCTCCAGGAGGCTGAAGTACCTTCACTCTGGAGGGCCATCCCTCTAACCCCATGGAATGGAAACTTTCTGCTATTTTCCAGATATTACCTTGGGCTGGAGAACTGCTTCACTGGATCCCTCTGTGAGTTCTGTCTCTCCAAAATTTAGAGTCCTTATTTTATAAGTTTTGCAATATTAAAGAGAGAGAGCACCCAAGAGAGCCTCTTCTGTCACCATCTTAGCTCTGCCCTATCCAACACTTTTTAAAAAAAATGATGAATTTTCTTTCTCTGATTATATGGATATGAGTGAACCATAGCATAATATTGTTCATCATTCATTGTTCATCTATGCCAAAGTGAGTTAGAGCACACTGTAATCTGGATCTTTGGAAGAACTGCTGTCAGTTGTTTAGCCTATGTTTTATTTTTTCCATCTTAGGTCATAGCTATTCTATTATTTTTTATTGTTTGTTTTGTTTTTACTGACCACCAATTCTTGTCATGCTAATTATTTTGAAATAAATAGGAAATACAGCTAGATGGCATAGTGACTGGAGCACAGACCCTGGAGTTACAAGGACCTGAATTCAAGACACCTGACTTAGTAGTTTTGTGACCTTGGGCAAATCACTTAACTCCAATTGCCTCACTAAAATAAAATAAAATATATAGGAGAAGAAATTAAAAGTAACAAAAAAAGGAGTTGTTAATGGATCCAACCTTTCTGGAGAGCAATATGGAACTATGCCCAAAGAGCAATAAAACTGTTCATACCCTTTGACCCTCAATTCCAATTCTAGGAATATATTCAGAAGAAATTGTAAAAAAAATGGTAAAAGTCCTACATGTTCCAAAATATGCATAGCAGCTCTTTTTGTGGTGTCAAGGAATTAGAAATTGAGGGAATGCCCATCAGTTGGGGAATGGTTAAACAAGTTATGGTACATGAAGAAACCATAATTGGTCAGACTCAAGAGAAGTATGGAATGACTTATGAGATCTGATGCTAAGTGAAGGGAGTAAAGTCAAGAGAACAATGTACACATCAACAACATTATGGGATGAACAACCTTGAAGGAAGCAATTCCTCTTGACAGTCCAGAGAACTAAGACAACTGTATTAGATTGCTGATGGTCTATATTATCCCCAACCAGAGGAAGGAAAACAAAACAACACACAGATCAAAGAAAACATACCCCTACCAAATCTGATGAACAAATTATCTCTTATGTATCTTTTTCCTTAATGCTATTTCCTCATGCCCAAAATTACTAATTTGCAAATATATTTAACAAAATATGTATGTAAAATGCTAACTTGACTTCCCTACTGAGAGAAGGGGGATGGGAAGGAAGGGAGAAGGGAAATTTTATAACTTGGAAATATGGCTGTACAGATGAAAAAAAAGCAAAAAGTAATAAGTACAAGGTGTAAATAATAGGAAGTCAGTTTGGGAAGCAAGATAAAAGAGAATTTTTTTTCGGTATTAATTCTTAACAGCTGCTAAATCTGATACCCTTTTCTCTCTCTGCATCCAATTGACCTCTCTTCAACTTTTGATATTTTTTTTTCAGTTTTTGATACTGTTTGCTGCTGTTGGTCAAAAACCTCTCTAGAATTCTGTACCCTTATGGTCATTTATTTCTCCTACCTTTCTGACCATTCTTTTTCTGTTTTCTATCCTACATTAACTTTCTCTCTTCCATTGTAGCATCTCTCTAAGTCTGTCTTAGGCCCTTTTCTTCTCTTTTTGTATTCTTTTGGGGGGCATCTTATCAGTATCCAAGTTTGCAATTAGCAACTTTATGCAGACTATTCCCACAGCCATTTATCCATGCCTTTATCGCTTTTCAAAACTTGGGTTTCACTAATTACCAGACTTTTGGGTTGCACAGACTACTTAAACCCAAAAATGGAACTCATTTTATTTGCATTATAATTACTATTGAGGAAACTTGGAGTTATCATAATCTCTTATACTCTACCATAAACAAAATGTTAATAATTAATCCTGCCTTCTGATTTATGACTCTTGGTTTAAATTGTATTAGATGTCTTTTCCATTTGCCATTGGGTTTCTAACCTAGACTCAAGGTTGCATGACTGTAAGCCAAGAGAATTGATAAAAACTATACGTTAATTTAATTTAATTTTTTCTTTCTTAAGATAAAAGTCTGGAGACAAACATGTTAGCATAATTCCATTTGTTTTCTATTAAGGCCAAGTCTTTAAGGTTGACAGTAAATATGTATTTGGTTTTGGGGGACATCTAGATGGTATAGTGGGTAGAGCACTGGCCCTGAAGTCAAGGGGAGCAGAGCTCAAATCTAGATTTAGACACTTGAAACTTAACTAGCTGTGTGAGTTTGGAAAGTCACTTAACCCTGATTTCCTTCCATCTAGGGTCATCTCCAGGTGTCCTGATTCATATCTGATCACTGGATCCAGATGGCTCTGAAGGAGAAAATGAGACTGTTGACTTAGCACAGTCTCCTTTCACTCAAATTTAATTCACATGTTTGCATTGGCATCACCTCTATAATATTATGGCCTTCTTCAAGAATGAAGGACAAACAACATTAGTTTTACTACTTTGTGTACCAATGGAATTCCCTCAATAAAATATAATCTTGAGTAAGAGAGATTTTGCTGAATAAATGTTAATTAAATTGGATTTAACCACAATTTTTATATTCAATGTTCTATGTTCTAGCATTGCATAATTTAATGTGCCTTCCAGATCTAGCATTGTCTGATTCAAGGGTTTTTATTTATTTTGGTTTGGTTCCTTGTTCTCAAAGTTCTGTAATACTACCCCAAAATCTTACTGAGCAAATATTAGAACTTCAAATTGTTTTTTCCTTTTGACCTAATCCAGTTGTATCTAAGACAGCCCCATAGGACCATTGATCTAGAGCATGATGGTGTTTTACAGGTCATGAGGTTTTGTTTTTGTTTTTGTTTTTAGTTTTTGCAAGGCAATTGGGTTAAGTGGCTTGCCCAAGGCCACACAGCTAAATAATTATTAAGTGTCTGAGGCAGGATTTGAACTCAGGTACTCCTGACTCCAGGGCCAGTGCTCTATCCACTGCAGCACCTAGCCACCCCGGTCATGAGTTTTTCAACCAATAAGGAAACGGAGGTGCAGGGAGTTAAGTAATTTTTCCCAAGGTCACACATGGTAATAAGCATTTGTTGTGGGAATTGAACCCAGGTATTCTGACTTGCCAATCAATGTCCTTTTACCTTATATTTTAGGAAAAGGGCCTCTTGGAAGGTACATATCTCTTTTAACACCTCTTTTGGCCTCCAAATATTTCCATTTAGAAGTGATGTGTCCCAACGCAACTTATGAATAGAACCTTAATCTTTTTTAGAGGAGCCTCAAAGGGTTGTTGTCTTATATAAAAAGCAGAAACTGCTAATGGTAATCCTAGTAAAAGAATCATGCTAGTCTCAAGTGTGGTAACTGGATTAAATAAACTACAGGTTCCCTCCTACTCTTCTGTAGTGTTACCTTTCCATTTTCTGCTATGATCAGCAGAAGTGATAATGCTTTAGGACTGTTGCGAGGCAGGGACTTCAATCCCTGTCTAAGTAGGTCATTTTTAAATAGAATCTCATGACTTAGAAATCCAAGAACTTTATAGGTGAATATAGAGAGGGATACTAAGAAGTGCAGAGTCTGAATTTGAACTCAGTTCCTTTGATTTGGACTTAATTCTCATTCATTTTTACTATTCTGCTTCTTTATCATTATGATTGTTCTCATTATTATTCTACTAACTATAAAATTATTTAACTTCTACTTTCCTTGCTACATCCATGCCCCTCCCCCTTTTAAACTAATCGAATAATATATCTGCTTCACAGGGTTTTTGACCTAGGTGGCACAAAATGACAAGAATGTTGGGCCTAAAGTAAAGAAGATCTGAGTTCAAGTCCCTCCCCTATCACTACTTACTTTTCTACATGTCTTCTCTGAACCAGTTATATTTTTCCTGATTGTCATAAACAATACATTCTATCTCTTGGCTCCATATTTATTTTCTTTATTTTCTCTTTTTTAAACTTTTCATCCATTTGTACTGAGTTACAAAATTTCCCTTGATCCTTCCTTCCCATCCCCTCCCCTCTTTGCTCAGCATCAGATGCTGTAATTCATTCCATACTTCTCTAGAGTCTGACCATTTATGGTTTCTTACAGAACAATAATATTCCATAGTATTCATGTACCATAACTTTTTGGCCATTCTCCAATTGATGGTCATCCCCTCAGTTTCCACTTCTTTGGCTCCACATATTTTCTCTGGCTATCCCAAATGACTGCAATGCTTTCTCTCTCCTGCCCCAACAACTGACCTTCCTGGCTTCCATTATGTTCCGAATAAAATTCTACTATTTATGGGAAGCTTTCCCCAGCCCCTTTTGATTACAGTGCTATTCTTTTGCTAATTATCTCCTATTTATCCTGTATACACACACACACACATACACACACAAACACAAACACAAACACATACATACATTAATGTTTGAATGTTTGTAGATTGGTTGATTGACCTCATAGATTTATATTTTTGAAGTTGAGCAAGTCCACTTAACTTCTGGTAATCCAATTCATAAAATGGTAATAATTATATCACCTACTTCTCAGAATTGTTGTGAGGATCAAATGAGATATTTATAAAATGCTTAGCATAATGTAGACATTTAATGAAATTTTTGTTTCCAGAAAGAGCTGAATTATAATTCAGACTCAAACATTTACTAGATGTGTGGCCCTGGACAAATCACTCAACCTCTTATATCTTCAGTTTCCTTAACAGAGTACCTAGCGTATAAAGGTTGACTATAATAATAATAATAATAATAGTAATAATAATATTATTATATGTAACTGAAACAGAAAGAGATCACCAGTTCATAGTAGAGTTACATTTAGTACTCAGTTCTTTTATTTGCACTGTTCAATATATGCATATGCATTTAACAAAAATAATTTCTAGAAATTGAGAATATAAATCTTAAGAATGCCCTGAGGAAAGAGATGTAAACTAGTGTTTATTCACATAAGATTGAATTAGATTACAAATCAGTCTATTTTCCACAGCCCAATTGGTCTAATTTACTCTATATGTGATAGTGCAACCTTTGAACTTCAAAGAGGGAGATGGATATTCTTTGGATTACTGGCAAGGGTGTGTGTAAGCAAAGTTGGAAGACAGAACCAGATAAAATAATGATACAATTGGTCTACTGCAAGAAAAAGAGAGTAAAAGAGCTTTAATTTTCACCAGAAACAAGAGTCAGATGGAGCCTCATAGTTTTCTGTGTTTTCATATTGCCTTCCCACTTCTGGCTCTCCATGGGGATAATGTGCCAGGTATATCTCGGACTAGTCTGATGCTGATTTGAGACTGGAATGAAATGGGATAGATTTATATGGATAAAAGGAGATTTATTTAGTCATAGGAGGGAAATAATATTGATAACAGAGGTATGTTAAAAATTAAAGCAAATTGAGATTCAATGGTTTGAGCATGATCAATGCATTAATTACACTAGTAGAAAGCAATAAATTGAATTAATGACATCTTTCAATGACCAAAGAATCAACATAGGATTTACTATCCTTCCTATAGTTTTGGGAAGTACAGGAGAACAAGGAACAGAATTGGACAGGTGGAGAAAACAATGCAATTGGTTACAGGAGTGGTAGCATTGTTGGGGAATGAGGGCAACATGAACCCCTGTAGGGCTAGTAACTACCCCTCTCTGTACTCTGTATAGATTGATTTAGGGGATCCATCTACATTCTGAGAGTATTGATTGTAGATCAGGGAGAGCAGATGCCTTCCATTCTAGGATGGAGAGAAGACCCTCCATAATTGCACAAGCATAGGTAAAGATGGAAAGTATATCTTGTGGAAATGTACCAGGTCATTTTGTATGCCTTCAAAGATAGTAAATAGATGTCATGGAACTTTACAGGATCTGAAGGTTTTCTTTTAATTAACTCAGAGAGGGAACTGAATTCCTGTAACTAAGAAATAAGTATTGTTTAAGCTCAACTACAAGAATAGAGATAGCAGACTAGACTTGCTGATGTCTACCTGCATTCTTCAAGGATAACAATTTCCTTAAGGAAAGAATAGAACAATGATTAGCAGAACTGAACTAAACTCAGCTCATAGGCAAATAGACAAAGAGATGTGACGAGAAAAATGGGATGATAATATGGAATACAACCGATTATAAAGTGATACAAAATAAATTTAATTCCTTCAGATAGTATACTCAGTAAGGATATTATATTGAGTTTGCACAGTGGGTAGAGCACCAATCCTGAAGTCAGGAGGACCTGAGTTCAAATCTGAACTCAAGATACTTGACATGTACTAATTTTGAGACCCTGGGCAAGTCACTTAACCCCGATTGCTTTACACCCAGGTCCAGCTCCAGTCATCCTGATTCATATCTGATCCAGATGGCTCTGGAGGGAGAAAGTGAAGCTTGTGATTTTGCACAGTACCCATTCGCTCAAATCCAATTCGTGCGTTTGTCATGGCATCACCTCCCTGATGTCATGGTCTTCTCCAAGAATGAAGGATGGAGGGGTGACTAGGTGGCACAGTCGATAAAGCACCAGCCCTAGAGTCAGGAGTACCTGGGTTCAAATCTGGTCTCAGACACTTAATAATTACCTTGGGCAAGCCACTTAATCCCATTTGCCTTGCAAAAAACCCTAAAAAAACAAACGAAAAAAGGGGGACACAGCTTTCTTTCTTACCTCTGTCTTGCTCATGATGGTCCCAGGTTTCAAGCCTGAGGGAAAACAAGAATGGCTACTTTCATCTTTGTTTTTATACTTAAGTGCACCAGAATGTTAAGGTAACCATTTGTGCCTTTAGTCATTAGTCAACTGAGACTCAAGGTTGTTTTCAATGCTTCTTTATGGAAAACTATTCTGGCCTTTGGGAAAGGATGCCTTCAATCAATAGCTATTTAAGAGCCTACTATGTTCTTTGCATTATTCTAAGAGCTGGAGATAAATAATGAAATGAACTCTATTTGTCATAAGCTAACAAAAGGGTGCAGACAATAAAGTGGGAAATCCTGTCTATATTTTATAGAAGTAGAAACTAAGGCTAAATCAATATATTGACCAAAAGATCATTTAATTTGTCTTGCTTTCTGAAATCCAATGAGCAGACTCAAACAGACAATAAATGAATTTGGAAATTTGTCAATGAATGGGTTAATATAAATGTGCCTATACATTTAAGCTAGGCAATGGGTTCCAAATAGAATCCAGTTTGATAGTCTAAATTCACAAAGTTGGGGGACCTTGCATTTGCAAAGGGAGTCAAATTCAGAGTGCTCATATAATTAAAGTACAAATTACTTAAAGATATTAGTTAATTGGAAGAGTTTTTTTCCCCCTTCTCTTTCATGGAGCTTCCATGAATTTTCCCTTAAGTATAACAGTCTATTGTGCTTCAAAGGTCAGTACCTTTGTTGAGTTCCAAAGATGCGTTTTTTTCAGTATATCTGAATTGTCTGTGAGTCAAGGTTCCCAGTACAGATACTGCCATCATTCACTCTTCCTGGTGCTTCACTCTTCCCAGATTGATTAAGGACTTATTTATACCCATTTTAATCTTTCGATTGATTGAATCAGTCAAAGAAGTCTGGGTCTTTTGTGTTTATACTAATTGGAATTGGAAAACAAACCTGGAGCCTTACAACTGATCACATTATCTGCTTTATTTCTTATTCTCTCCCTGTTTTATTTTGCTAAGTAGATAGAGCTTCACTTTTGGGTTCTAGTTATTCCTTATGAACAAAGCAGGGAGAAATTCAGTCAGAAGATGTCAACTGATTTATTTTTTTGTCAAACATGTCTACTGACATCCTACCAGCTGAATTTCATTCTTCTTGCTGTTTAGTATTTTCTCTTTTCATAGTTAAGTAAATGTGAAAGGCCATTATTTCGGGCAATTACACAGATCTGTTATTTCCTTTGCCTCCATTTAAAAAAATAAAAAATTGTGAGTGAAAATTATTTTCCTGATGGCCTTTCCTTGCTGGGCAAATTTGACTGCCATAATAATATGTCTTTTGAAGTGCAGCCCTGGGCTCTGTGTAAATGTATCATTTTGATGGCATCATTGGATAATACAAATAAAAACACTGTTCCTCAGAATATGACTTCCATGGCAGGATTAGTTTTCAATCAATAAGTGCTGGTTTGAGTATTTCTTACCCAATATATCGACTCTGACATTGTGAAAGGAAGAAAGATGGTATTATCCATTTATTATATACATGACCTTCTCTACTCTTAAAACCCAGCTACCAAGTCCTAGTTATTGCTCTTCATGGGGAAAAATATATCTATATATCTATATATTATATATCTATATATTATATATATGATCAGATTTTATATCTTGAAGGGCAAAATGAGCATAGAATATGGGAACCTGGAATCTTAGAGCTATAAGGAACATTCCAGATAGGAGAAAATAATAAAATAATCATTTGATATGTATCTATAGGTTTGGGCTGTAGTGAATGACTTTTAATATTTCTTCTGTATCTGAATTTTCTCAGAATCTCATAATACTCTGCATGTATGATATTTATATATACAAATCTAGATATAGATATATCTATATCTATCTATCTATCATCTATCTATCTAATTTCTTATCCTTTCCCATATCCACTTGATTATAAGCTTTTTGAATGTATAACTTGTGACTTCTTTGTTTAAATGTTTTCCCAGAATTTCAGAATTGCAAAAGATTTAAGTTGCCACCTGAACAAACCTTAAATGAATAAAAATTATCTATACATTATATCCAAGAAATCATTTCCTGTTTATTTGAAGACCTTTATTGGGAAATGAGTATAATGGAGAGAGGTAGAAATAATTATTTCCTGTTGAACTTTTCAATGAGGTTTTTGATTAGGAAGTCATCACTTTGCTGCTTTTTAATTTCTTCCTGTTTTAACCTTAGAGAGTCTCACAGGACTACCAAATGACCAGGGAACAGTCAAGTGTGACTTTGAGGTTACTAGCAATGGTTCAGAGAAGTAGAGAGCCCTGTTCCATCATTCAATATCCATTTCTTTTGCTTAAAATGAAGAAACTAAATTTTATATGTTCTGCCTAAAAGATGGAATTTCAGGTAAGATTCAGAGCTAAACTTCCTTTATCTTACATATCTAAGAGAAGATTGGGTTGAAGTCAGCTAAAAGCCAAGAGAAGCCTTTCCATCCATCTAATCTAAATGTTTTTCTCCCCAATATCTTTATCAGCATGACTGTACATATTATTTTCTTCTGGGAGACAGAATAGACTTTTCTTTTAAATTAATCACTTTTGTGAAGACATGAAGACATTTGTTTCAGCATGGGGCAAGGAGTACCTAAGTAATAAGGGCATTTTACTTGATAATTTAGTTCTAGGGAAAGACAAATCGACATTGCAAAAAGCATTATTGCCTATGAGGTAAAATAAAGGGATTTTAGACTTGACCTGGAGATTTACTGACTATGTCATCTTGGATAAGTCACCTATCTTTTCCAAATCTCAGTCAATTAAGTTGTAAATAAAGTCAAGGACTTGCCTGCTTCACAGAGATTATTGGGAAAAGCAGATAAAACTCATTTTGTGACAATAAATTTTAATTTTTCCAGTTTCCTTCAGTAGAGGGCCCAGAATTCCAGAATCTCTTCATTAGCCATCATTTGCTTGGTTTCCACTTTATCATTATCATCATCATCATCATCATCATCATCATCATCATCATCATCATCATCATCATCATTCTCATCTATCCCAGCTTTGGAACTTCATCTTGTGTATTGCTCTCCATTAGATTTTAAGAACCTTGGAAACAGGACTCTCTTCTTCTTGAAATTCAAATGCTTAGAAAAGTGCCTGGTACATATTTGATTTTTATTAAAAATTTTATTTTATATTTGTTTAAAATGCTATATATTTAATAATTTAATTTTTATTATAAATTAAATTTAATAATTCATGACATATTTTATTATATAAATATGAACTATTACTACTATCAGGGATGCTTGATTTTTTTAACTTTTCCACTTGCTAACTTTATAAATTTGTCCATTAATGGATGAGTAACAAATCTTCTTGAAAGGAACTACCATTAAGGGACATAATTATAATCATTCTCTGCTGTCATTCTGTATCCAGGTAATATTTTTGGATTTTATAGAAATATCTTTTATGAAAAATATTTTCCACAAGCCCAATGAGTTAGTAGTGTTATCAGACAAGCAAACAAGCTAAAGTATTTTTCCCTCCCTTCCTTCCTTCCTTCCTTCCTTCCTTCCTTCCTTCCTTCCTTCCTTCCTTCCTTCCTTCCTTCCTTCCTTCCTTCCTCCCTTCCAACTTTATTTTTTTCATTTATTCATTTATTCACCTATTTTTTAATCATTTTTGTTTTTTTGTATTTTGTTGTTTCCATGACCTACTTAGCTCGTTCATCTGCTAAGCATCTTTCCTTTAAAGGGGACTAGGCATCTACCTTTTCTGACTTATATTTCTTTGATGATAATTTTCTTGCCATTAGGATACCATTGGAAATTTCCTATCACTTAAGAGTACCAGAAATTACTCTTATCAGTGTTTCTGTTCACATTCTATGTCATATTACTGAGTTCTTTGATTTTTTCATATGTGAGGAAGTTAGTGGTCCTGATTATAGCACTTAAGTTGTAGTCGGTATCTCTAGGAATTAGACTTAGCTGTGTTTACAAGTTGTAGGTCAATTTCTTCCTCTTGTTTTCATTTTCTACATCTGTGGAATGATCAGGTTGATGAAAATTATATCTGAATTTTCCTTCTAAATGTCAAATTTACGATTTTGTGAATTACTTTTGTGAACTAATAAGAAATCACACTGTAAATTGTTATGTTTTAGTTCTTTAGTGTCAGAATATTTATTATAGCTTTTCCTGAGCCTCTAGGAAAGGATAAAGTCAGGGTTGAGGGTACCCCTTAGTAGAGGAGTGTATAGAAAGGGGGTGGTCATGATTACTGAAAAAGTCTTTTTTTTTAAATTAACAATATTTTCTTTTTTCTCTTTTCTGAATGGATAATCATCAGTCAATATAGTGTATTCTTAGTAAAATAGGTAAATCAGGGTCAACTTCTTATAAAGGGTAATGCTCAAGGTCATTCAATCCCCTCATGAGAATCTAAATTAGGTCAGTAAAAGCTAAAATAAAATACATTGTTATGCAATTCTAGACTATCTTACAGCTACTTTTTATGATTCTAATTTCATATTATATAGACTAAGACTTCAGTTTTTGGTGTTTGGTCTTTGATAGAAAATTATAAGAGAACTGGTTTCTAGCTCTAATATTCACCCTAAACAACTCAGGTAAAAGACAAACACATTGACTCTGAAGATTTTCCTTTGGTATAGAATTATTTTATGAGGGGAAACCTTTTTTTTTAAATTGGTCATGGATGTGTATGAAGCAGAGGAGAAATTGAAAATGTGGTTGAATACAAGGAAGAGCACTTGATCTGTAATTACCCACATATATCACTCTTTCAAGATGAATATCCATTGGTTGACTGAACAAAGCAAAGTATCTCTTGCAAATGAATTCCAATAGTTATATGTGGGTATACATGAATTCAAGGATGTTTCTAAGGAACTAACTGATTTCCATCAAGCACACCTAGGGCAGTGTATTACACATAATAGTTCAATGCTGCAAGAGCCAGGATTCTCAGTTATGTGGATATTAACACCACTGACACAATTAAACATTTCTATACCTTTTTCTCAAGTTTCATAAGATACTTAAGTTGCTTCAACTAAATTAATTTATCACTCAACAGTCATACTGCTACCAACCATTTCCACATTTATAAAGGCTAATTTTTGGACACCTTTCATAAAACTCCTATGTGAAACCTTTTCAGTTTTGTAATATTGCCCACTGGATGGCTTTCAAGAAGCTAAGGTTATAGAATTACTTAATTTCAGAGATAGAAAAAAAAAAAAGCTGGACAACCCCTAAACTGGAAAATAACCTGATTAATCATTAAATGGCCTTTCTTTAAAGACCTCTAATTAGGAAAAATTCAATAACCCCCTCCAATTAAGAGAAACCCAATAATCCTAAGGCAGCTTATTTCACTTTTAAATGTCTGTAATGGTTAGGAAATCAAAGGAGATAGCATGGGTAGCTAAATTGTAGGAAAATAATAATGGCTGAGATACCAAGTATATAGAAGATGAAATCCAAGAAAGTATTAAAAACAATGACTTCAAACATCTATTCACAAATGCATAAAGTATAGGAATTATTAAAAAAGATGCAATGAAAATCTTGGTAATATTTGATAATTGTGAACAGAATATGGATCGCTACAGGTATGATTATTTAAAAAAAAATAGAATAGGAAAAATTGGCAGTGGGGGTCCAATGCATATTAAAAAGATATGTGAAGAAATCCAGGAAACATAGAGGGGAAGCAAGATGGAAAAAATCTGGGGATATCAATAGCTTCCATAATGTAGCAAATGTTGACACCATAATATACTACAGACAGTGTGAACAAAAAGAAGAATTAGATGAAGAGGACAGGGTATAGATCACAAGTCAGGTAGAGAGGCTTGATATGAAAGTATTGGCTGACATCAATTATCTGAAAACAATGCTTTCTCTCTCTCTCTGTCTCTGCCAAAAGCATTGGAATTAATAATCTCTCTATATGGCTAAATAGTAATTTCATCTTTCAAAAATGGAGGAATCAACAGGAAGTCAATTTATTTTGCATTTCATTCTCATCACCAGGGAGCAATTCATTGCAGGAATGGAAATAATGGATAGTCTGGGAACAAAGGAACATAAGCTTTTTTGACTGCTATGTGTTTGATCCCCAGGATATAATCTATTAAATCCAAATGCAAAAATGTAAATATATATATATATATATGTATATGTATATATATGAATCTATACTAACATAAAAATATAGTGTATAAAACTATATTTCTAAAACCACACATGTTCATATTAACATGTATGTGAATGTGTAGAAATATGCACACATCACTGTGTACTTAGGTATATGCGTACATGTATACATATATATTCACATATATCTATATATAACCATACATAAATATATATATAAACAAAAGCAAGTATTTATATGTGCTTTAAGGTTTGCAAAGTACTCTACAAAATTTATCTCATTTTATTTTCACAAAAAAGCACTGTGAGTTAGTTGCTATATAACACACACACACACACACACACACACACACAAACAATACATTTTAAGGTAACCTCAAAGGGAAAGACTAGAAAGAGGGAAGTGGGAAAAGATCCTCAGCAGATAATAGGAGATTAGCTGTATATTGAACAAGCTGGGAAGCCAAATGAGGAGGGAACACATGTTAGTCATGAGGGATAATCAATACAAGGATATGGAGATGGGAGATGGGGTATGGGGTTTCATGTGAGAAAGAAGTGGAAAACAACCTAATTTAGCCGGATCACAGAGTGTATGGAGGTAAAACAATATAAGCATACTGGAAAGGCAGAAAGGAGCAAAGTTAGGAATGTGAACCACTAGAAGTTATATTTTGTTACTTGAAGTAATAGTGATCCTTATATTTGTTCAATATTAAGTCAGAATGAAGTGAGTGGATCTATTCTTTAGGGAAAAAGAAACAACTTTTAGAATTAAAAAATCCATGAAAACAAAACAAAATAAATCAAAATAAATCAAAAAGCAGATATATAATTAGCTGGCTTGGTATATAGAGTGTTGAATCAAGTCTTAGAATATCCAAGTTCAAATCCTATCTCAGGTACCTATTAGCTAGACATATATCCTTTCATTCTCCCAGCATCTATTGTCTATCTATAAATTGAAGGACTGGATTCATTGGCTTCTTATGGTCCCTTCCAGCTCTATATTTATGTTTTTTTATTCTATGGTTCAAAAAAAATTGATTTCACAAATACTGGAATAGAATAAATCCTATTAGAAAACAGATTATCAAAAATAGTTTTTTAATGTACTGCAAAATTGATGTGAGAAAATATTGCAATAATGCAAGCAAATTACTTTAATGAACAGATTCTGCCTCCTAGATATTCAGGAATCTATGATTTCTAACACTATATTCTAACACTCTATGTTGTAACACTCATATATCTCTATATCTCTAAAGGTATATCTATAGATCAATCTAGCTAACTATAATACTTTTAGGATTCATTTAAAAAACCTTTACAATAGATATAAATGTCTTATGTGTTTATGTGTGTATATAAATACATGATATATGTATATATACATTCATATATCAGCTACTATAATTTTTCCTATAATTTAGTTATCTTCTATAGACTTTAACTTGACATCCAAATGACATGTACACACACCTATATACAAGAATACAAACACAAATATTAGAATTAAAACTGTATTAGCATTGTCATCATAACTAAAACTTCATATTTTGAAATATTAGAAATTGGGGGGTGGCAAGGTGGCGCAGTGGATAGAGCACCGGCCCTGGAGTTAGGAGTACCTGAGTTCAAATCCAGCCTCAGACATTTAATAATTACCTAGCTGTGTGGTCTTGGGCAAGCCACTTAACCACATTTGCCTAGCAGAAACCTAAAAAAAAAGAAATTGAAATAAATTTTCAAGGTAAGATATAGTTATTGATAGTTTAGATTAGGTTTGATACCTCTAGTGTCATGTTACTGTGATTTTGAAATGATTCAACCTGGATAGCTGAAAGAAGTACTAATATCAATGAAGTTTTCTAACAACATACCAATGAAGTTTTTTTTAACAACAAACCAAGACTAGCTATTTCTTAATTCCCTTCATAGATAATAAGTTCCTTAAATGTAGAAAACATGTTTTTCTTTGTTTCTACTATACACAGAAAAACAGCATCTTAATAAATGATTACTGCTATATGAAACATTAAAGGTAGAGGTCTACTTCATTCCAATGAATCATAGAAGATCCAGTCATTTCAATTGAACTATATATATATATATATATATATATATATAGTTTGTCCAAGGTCTTATTCATGCTTAGTATATATATATATATATATATATACTAAGCATGAATAAGACCTTGGACAATTTGAAAGAATTTAAGAGAGTTTGGACATTCGATGGAACTATATGATGCTACACAGGCATTATTGCATAATTAGTTGAAGAGAGTCAGTCATTATTCAGAGCCTACATTTATTTTTTTTAAAAAATCATAATATATAAAAGGTAAAGTAGTTCAGAATTAGGCAGTCAAGAAAAAAAAGGATTACAAATTTAGGATCTGATGATTTGAGGCCCCAGAAGAAGAAACACTTGAATGAAGGATAAATTACTTCTTTCTCTTTTCTCCTCACTTTCCCACTGATCACATTACCCCAAAGTCTGTTTAAGTAGGAGATATTATATCTAGATGAGAGTAGAGAGAGATATGTGAAGGAATAGAAAGTCTCCTAAGGAATAGTAACTAATATCCAGAGAGGGAATTGACCAGACTAATAAAGCCTTGGAAACTTCAAAAAATCCAAAGACCTTGAGATCCTATTATTATTGTGATGAGTATCCACAAGAGTCAGTAGCATCATTCCCCCAAAAGTAGTGATTAATGATAGCATCTATATTAGAAGTAAATAGACACATGAAGGCAAACTAGACACACCAAAGAAAGACAACTTCAGCTTTCTATCACGGAATTGCCCTTTTAAATTAAACAGAGAATAACACACAAGGGGAAACTCCTGAAAATCCCACAAAAGCAAGACAAATAACCCCTGGTAAACAGAATTTGTGAGTTACCCTATTTGCCAAAATTGTTGCTCTATGTGTGCCTCTCTGTGATTTTATCATGAACCCATTCTTCTCAGAGATGATAATATTTGAAAGAGGACAGATAGTGTGTCTTCAATTTGGTGCAATCATTTCCACAACAGCTATCGTAGATGTGCCTGATAGGAAAGTTACTTTCTATATACTATTTACAGCCAAGAGTTAATTAGAAGTATACCTGAAAGTGAGTAAGGGTATTACTCTAAACCACTGTGGTTATCTCTAGAATTTTAAGATTGAAGTAGTCAGTTAACCTCTGGGAACCCAGCCTTCCACTTCCATTAAGAATTGGGGAGATTATACAAGAGATTGTGCTTCAAATGAATGAATGAATGAATGTTCTTAGTGACCTAATTTCTGAGCTCAACAACTTTTTGAAACTAGAGATTGGGTCTGTGGGAGTAAGGAAGACAAGTTCAAATGCATTCTTAGACACTTAGTGTATGACTAAGTTATTTCACATTATTTATCTCAGTTTCCTCAAATGTAAAATGGTGAAACTAAAAGTAACTACCTTCTAGAACTGTGAGGCTAAAAATGAAATAATATTTGTAAAGCGTTTAGCATATTACCTGACTCATAGTAAGTGATATATAAATGAAAGTTATTATTATAATGATTGTGATTATATTTATTATTATAACTTTGAGTACTTTATGTTCCATGATTCTATCCATCACTAAAAATCCATATTATAACATGATTTGTTCTAATGATCTATGTTCTAAGATGCCTCCAGCATCAGCATTCTTCCAGACTATTTCAATGAGAGTTCTTTTCTCAGACATAGGAGGGAACAATTGTGAATCTCATCTTTTGACTTTTTTAGAGGTTACAGTGACTTGAGCAAATCAAGGAATCTTTACTGAGTCTTGAATTCTTTATATGTAACATAAGAATTATTGTTCACTCATTTTCAGTTGTATCTAACTCTCTGTGACCTCATTTGGGTTTTTTTTTTTTTTTGCAAAGATGCTGGAATGATTTTCCATTTTCTTTTCTAGCTCATTGTATAGATAAGAAAATTGAGGCAAACAGGAATAAGTGACTTGCCCAGAGTAACACAATTAGTATGTGTCTATTTGAACTCATA
Source organism: Macrotis lagotis (assembly GCF_037893015.1). Taxonomy (NCBI): domain Eukaryota; kingdom Metazoa; phylum Chordata; class Mammalia; order Peramelemorphia; family Peramelidae; genus Macrotis; species Macrotis lagotis. The sequence goes on along the minus strand of NC_133666.1, from coordinate 606,839,858 downwards.
AAGATGCAGTGTTGCTTACTTCAGGTCCAGCTCCAGTGAGATATTTGTAGTGTTTTGCAAAATGTAAAGCACTATTATAAAACTCACTTATTATTATGAATTCCTCTATTTTTACTGCTAGGTGATAATGAAAAGTATCTTTATCAGCTTCTCTGAACATGGTCTATAAAATGAAGATAATAATGCCTGTACTTCTATGTCTATAAGAGCATTGTAAATTGCAAAGTGCTTTATAAATGTGAGCTATTGCAATTATTATCTACATTCCTTCACATTTCCCTAACCATCTCTGAAAGCTTCATTCTGCTCCAGGCAGTTCTTTAGTGATCAATGTATTTGTTACTCAGCAGATGTAGCAGTATCTAATGATCCCTAGGAGTAAGGCATCCTATGGATCTGAGTTCTTAACATGTTGATTCAAAGATTTTTCATTCTAGCTTCCTCTGGTTTAGACATTATGCAGCATCTGCCCACTGTCATTTGTTCATATTTTTATGATGACCTTATTCAGTCTATTTTCATGACCAAACTGATTACATAAAGAGTTTTAAGATCTATTCTTCCTTTGGCACTTCTGTTTGTTGAATTTTAAATCAAATGTGATAAAACATACAATTCCCTGAATGGTAGTGGAAAGAGCACTAAGGGACTAAAGAAGACCAAATATAAATATTGTGCCATCTTCTGTAGGTCCACTAAAAGTATATTTGACACCACTCTAGTAACAGGTAACATATTAGGGCTATACACACATATATACATACATACATACATACATACATATAAAATATGCCTATATACATACATAAATATAGACATTATCCTGTCCTTACATTGTTTTATTTTTCCTGCTATATATATTTTCAAAGGTTTTCATTATTTCTTCTTTTTTGAAATTATGATTTTTTTTGTTTATTGTGGCATTTATTAGAAACTTTTTTCCTAAGACATATACACATAATATTTTATTGCTAATGTAGTTTTGTCATGCTACCATGAAATCTTTTGAGAAGATTTTAAGGAACTTTCCTAAATGAGAAATATGTTGGAAATAAAATTCCAGGCATTTACTTCTAGGATTATACTCCATATATAATATATATACATATATATATATATATATATTATATATGTAGTTGGAAGATTTAAGAAAACCAGATTATAATCATGCCTCAGCCTTATAGTTGTACCTATCCATGCCTTAAGGACTATTCCAAATGACAATCCCTCCCCAAAACTTCTTTTCAATATTCCTTTATCAAAGCACTCTGTACTTTATTTCATTTTTTTCTTATTCTAATCTCATTAGAGTTATTTCTATATGTGTCATGTCAATTCCATTAGACTTTAAGCTCATTAGGACTGAAGGACATATTGGTTTATGTTTATAATTCTAGGAGAAAAAAATGAAGAAAGAAAGGGGGGGCTAGAAGGGAGCAAGAGAGGAAGAGAGGAAGAAAAAAGAATGCCTCATACCCTTTTCCAATTGTTATTATATTTTTTTGCTATTTCCTTTGTTTGATACAGATTTCCCATATATCCCCACCTACTTAAATCCTAGCTATCCTTCAAGGTACAGTTTATGTGCTACTTCCTCCATAAAGTCTTCACTGATGCCCAGATTCTGAAATGATTTCTTTGTTCTTGATCATAACAGATATTTTCACTGCTTTTGACCTTTAATATTTTATTTTGGTTTATTGAATAATTGATATATTGAATAATTGATATATTGAATTAAACTGAAAATTCTCTCAGTACTTAATTGTTGTATTCATGGCACATCATAGAAACATGGAAGCATGGAATCTCCAAGTAGAAAGGGTCCTCAGTAAATACCTAGCATAGTCATTACAAGAAGTATAATGCCTATTATTTATATATACGTTTGTGTGTGTGTGTGTGTGTGTGTGTGTGTGTGTGTGTGTGTGTGTGTGTGTGTGCGTTTGACAAATGCTTATCCAGTCTTTACTGGAAACTTGACAACAATGGGTACCTGATTGTCTTTTGAAAGAGTCATTCCCTATTTTTGATAGCTCTAATATTTTACAGCCAAACTCTATTTGGCTCTTTGCAGCTTGTAACTGCTGTTCCTAGTTCTACTTTTTGAGACCAAAACAGACAATTTAACTTCCACATAATTGTTGTTGAAGACAGTGATGAGTAGTTTTCCAACACTTCTCTTCCTTGGTCTCCTATAAACCTGATTTGGCTTTATCTTGAAACATTTTACTTGCCGGTTGCTCTTGTCTAACATTCTCCTGATTTTCAACACCCAGATAGTAGTCATTCATGTGTGTCTAAGTAGGACAAAAGACAATATCCTTATTTCTGTAAACTGAAACTTGCTAATACAGTCCAAGACCATATTGAATTTGTTGGATGCCACATTATGAAGTTGAGTCAAATGCAGCTTACAGTCCTCTAAATACCCATGATTTTTATGGACAAAGCACTATCTAAAATATTTTGTCATCTTGTGAATTTTGAGTCATATGTCACATCCTTGTAACTCTTCATATTTATTTCTCCTAGATGTTAACTTATTAAAATTAGACCAACATTCTATATTGTTAAGATTTTTTTATTCTTCATTCCCTTCCAATGTATCATAGCTCTCTTTTCAGTCTTGGAATATCTTGAAATTTTATAATCATTCTGTTTTTCCATTATCAAAATTATTGATAAAAGTGTTAAAATGTCACAAGATGAAGTATAGAACCTAAGAGTACTCCACTTGAGAATTCCTTCCAAATTGACATAAAAGAATTGAATCTTTGAGCCTGAATGTTCACTTAGTTATGAATCCATTGGATAGTATTATGTGTACTATTTCCATCAGTTTTATTGGAATAGTATTGAAGACATTATCAAATGCTCTGCTGAAATTAGCTAAGCTGTTTCTGCTGTATTCCTTCATTTACGTTCATTTATTTCTGTCGATGTAGGAATAGATTAGTCTGGTATGGCCTATTCTTGATCAACATTTAGCTTCTGATTTTTAAATGCCCCTATGTTTTAGATACCCTGCTGAAGTATTAGAAATACAAAGAAAAAAGTGAATAGTTCCTTCTTTCAAGGTACTTTCATTCAACATAACCATGTGAAGAATATATGCAAGTTGAATACAGAATAGTTTTAGGAAGACAAGTAGAAAAGTGGGAAAGAACATAAGCAACTAGAAATTAGTGATCCCTAAAGATGATGATAGTTAGTACTTTAAGGTTTGCAAAATTTCTAACAAATATTATTTAATTCTATTCTCATAATAATCTTGGATGGTTAGTGTTACTTTGCAACCCCCTCACCTCAATTAAAAAATGGGGAAACTGAGGCAGCTTGCTTAGAGTCATATGGCTAATACATATCAGAGGCCAATTATGAACTCATCTTCCTGACTCTAGGGCCAGTATTCTATACACTCCAACATGGGAGACGACATATACCCATTCAATACAGTTCTATCATAGGCGGAGCTAGGCAGCATAGTGGAGAGAGTTCCAGGTGTGGAGTCAGTAAGACTCATCTTCCTGAGTTCAAATCGGGTCTCAGACACATACTAGTTGTATGACCTTGGGCAAGTCACTTAAACCTGTCTTAGTTACCTCATGTGTAAAAAGAGCTGAAGTTTCCTGATGGGTGTTTGTGTGTGTGTGTGTGTGTGTGTGTGTGTGTGTGTGTGTGTGTGTGTGTGTGTTGGTAGATGTCATCATCAGCCCTTCACTTTAGAAAAACTGCTTTAGAAAAAACACTTTGAAAAAATGGTTGTATGGAGAATAGATGTGGGTTGGAGGAGATATGTCAGGGAGAGGAAAAAGGAAGCCATGCTGTTTTCCCCCAATCACCTCCTTTTTGTAGATTTTCACTATCAATTTCTTTAATAATACATTCAAATATTTACCTAGAAATTGAAGTCAAACTCACTGGCCTGTATGTTATATATATATTTCATTAACCCCTCTTTTTAGAAATTCAGGTCAATATTTTTCCTTCTAAAGTATTGTTCTGCTTCCTACATTCTTTCCAATATCAGAACAGGTATTAACATTAGTTTCATTGATAGCTTTAAAAAAAGTAGAGGAGATAATTCATCTAAGACAGTACATTTGACTTCAAGTGGAACTAAATGTTCTTATACTCTTTCCTGTCATATTTTTCATGGCAATACACTGTTATACATTTTTGGGGTTTTTTTTTGTCATTTTCCTTAATTTGAAAAATAGAAGCAAAAGTAAATGATGATTAAAAAATTCTCAAATCCTGAAAGGATAATGATCAATGTTGGAAGGAATAAGAGAAATATGGGACACTAATGTATTTCTGGAGAGCAATTGGGAATTATGTCCTAAGGGTAAAAAATGTGCATACCCTTTGACCCAGCAATACCACTACTCAGTCTATACCCTGAAGAGTTCATGACAAAAGGTAAAAACATCACTTGTACAAAAATATTTATAGCAGCCTTGTTTGTGGTGGCAAAGAATTGGAAATTGAGGGGATGTCCATCAATTGGGGAATGGCTGAACAAATTGTGGTATATGTACATTATTGAACACTATTGTTCTATTGGCAATCAGGAGGGATAGGACTTCGGAGAGGCCTGGAAAGATTTGCATGAATTGATGCTGAATGAGATGAGCAGAACCTGAAGAACAATGTATACACCCTAAAAGCAATGTGGGGGTTATTATTCAACCTTAATGGACTTGCTCATTCCACCAGTGCAATAATCAGGGACAATTTTAGGGTATCCGGGTTGGAGAATAACATCTGTAGCAAGAGAAAGAATCGTGGAGTTTAAACAAAGACCAAAGATTATTACCTTCAACTTAAAAAGAGTTGTCTTATGTACTACATAATTTTGCTACCTCTAATATTTTATTTTTTCCTCAAGAATTTTTTTCTCTCAACACATTCAATTTTGATCAATGCATAGCATGGAAATAATGTAAAGATTATCAGATTGCCTTCTGGGGGGGAGAGGGGGAGGGAAGGAAGGGTAGGGGGAAAAGTGTAAAATTCAAAATTTTTCCAAAAAAAGATAGGTAGAAACTACTAATTTATATAATTGGAAAACAAATAAAATATTTATATAATAAAAAAATTCTAAAATCTATTCTATCCATGCCAAATAGAGTTACTATGTCTTTATTTTGTATTATTTATGTATTTTTTATTCCACCAATGAGGAGAAATATAAACTTTTTGGTTGTTGTTTTTTGCTTTCTTTGCCCAAATCTCACTCTGGTCTTGAATAATATACACATTCTTAGTGCTATCTGCTGTGCTTTTATATTTATCTTCTGTATTCACCTGCCCCTATTTTCATCTTCTGTACATGCATTTTAAAAAATCTAAATTGGTTGGTGAGCTCTCTCTGGAAACCTTTTGGTCTCATCAGAGAAGTCCCATTTTTTCCTACTGTTTTTGGTAACTATTTCCCATTGTGACTTTGAAAACATTGAGAGCTTTCTATTCTCCTATACTGGTTTTCTCTGAGTTGCTTTTCCTCAAATGGTACTCATATCCCTTATAACCTGTTTTTCTTCTCTATCCCAAATCCTAGGAAAAAATGTTCACCTCTCTTAAAAAAAAACTCCCATCATATCAGCCACTTAAAACTAAACCTTCCTTTTAATGGGAATCCTTTCCATATAAGATTTCCTTCAGTTTCTTATTGGATGAAATAACAATTACAGAGATTAAGTAGAAATACTTCAAGTATATGTGTAGGGATGGACTACATAGTATCTATTGTTCAAAGACTAACTTAGTTAATTTTTAAAAAGTTCATCATCAATTTGATTACAATTTTAGATCACAGCAACTTGTAAAAATGATCCTGAAAGTTTGTGATTTCCATTAGTGATGGGAAAGTCTACACCCCTTAAATTATAATTCTATGAAGTATCAATGTTACATACATCTTGGAAAAATCACAGTTCAATGAGTGCATGGGTTTAATTGACTTTAATCACCTATAGTGATCTATACTATATTATGCAAACATGTAAACATCACATAATGTAAATCATACCATGTAAACATCACACAAACACCACATCAATGTCATGCCAATTATATACCACCACCAACAAAATTATAGCATACTCTTTAATAAAAATAATACAATTAAAAACCTCAACAATAATAATACCTATAATTTCCAGAAATGCATCCCACATGCTATTTTTCAGTGTTCAGTAAATGACTTTTGAATGAAAAAATAAATGAATGACTCACATCCTCTTTCAGGACTGACTGACAATGCACAATAAGTTTTATGCTTAGATAACTTAATATATGTATATGTATATGTATATGTATATGTATATGTATATGTATATGTATATGTATATGTATATGTATATATATATATATGCTTTCATAACTTATTAGAAATGAAATAAGATAGCTCCTGAGTTAGTAGAATCCCACACCAATATCAGACCAATATAGGCTAATGCCACACAAATACCATGCCAACTACATACTGAAATCAAGTCAATTAAAAGTCTTTACCACACATTGGACATGAACACATCACTATCACACAAACATTGCAATAATTTCAAGACACCATCATACCATTATCAAACATCATGGCAATTGCAATCACTATCACACAAACATCATGACAATGTAAAGCCAGTTGTATCATGCCATGGGAAACCAATATCATGTAAAGAGCACCTGAATGTCAGTCAGTGTCACACAAAGCTCATGATAATTACATACCAATTACATAGAAGCATCAAATACCATGGCACTATCATGCCATGCTCAATCAAATCACATGTCAATATCATAGCAATTACATACCAATATCACAAAAGAATTGCACCAGAATTAAACACTATGCCAATGTCATGGCAATGTCACACTGGTTAACTAGCACACCAATGTCAAGCAAACATCACATCAACATTAAAGATAATGCCAATTTATATTACATTATCATACTAACACCTTGTAAACAATACCAAACACCACATCAGTGTCATTCCAATTATATACCAAAAAGAACAAAATTATACCATGATTTTAATAATAACAATAAAATTGATAACCTCAACAACTATAATGCCTAGCATTTATATAACTCTTTAAGGTTTACCAAGAATGGTATAGACAGAATAGTGCTTCAGATATATACTGAACAAGATGACCTCTGAAGTATCTTTCTGGTTCCATAATGCTGTGTTTTTATCTTTTGCTTCAGGCTTAATATACCAATTAAAATTCTTATGAAATTTAACTTATGAAGAAGCATATTTTTAAAACCACTTTAGTTTATTATATTTCTCTAGTCTAAAACCCTTTTCAGACCTTTCAATTTTAGAAGGAAGGAAGAACAAACTTGTTCTTCCCTTGAAGTGAAGTGTGGGTGATATACAAATTTACCTCATCCTGGTGGTACATTTGACTTTCTACTCATCTGGAGTGATTGTTACCATGACCCACCTGGGGATAGTGTCTGTCCTCTTTTGAAATTAAAAGTTTAGATATTTATCATAGGAAATAAATAAATCTTAAGGAAAAGAGTCTCATGTAGTAACTATATGGTGACTACTATGGAATGTTTGTGTTTTTAGGTTTTTTTGTAAGGCAATGGGGTTATGTGACTTGCCCAAGGCCATGCAGTTTGGTAATTATTAAGTGTCTGAGGTCAGATTTGAACTCAGGTACTACTGACTCCAGGACCAGTGCTTTATCCACTGCACTACCTAGCCACCCTAAACTGCTTTGGAATGTTAACTCAGACTGTATCTTTACTTTTTTTTTTATCATGTTAAATATATCTATAAATATTACTTGAAATCTTCTTGGGGCTTAGAATCATGTCAGATGGCATGTCAGACTATGCCACTGTGGCCTTTTCTCTGTCCAAGGTATAAATAGCTTGAATAGATATTAAATAAAATGCTTTTTTCCAGATGAATCTGCAACCTAGAATGCATTATTAATATTAATTTTTTTCTCTTTCATGCTTATCTTAAAGTTTGCATTTATGTTTTTCTCTCTTTCAAGATAGTAATATACAAGATATAGAGACGGTGCCTTTTTGATCTTTATATTCCCTGTGACATCAAGTACAGGGTTCTTCACATAGTAGGAGGTAAATATGCTTTTGTTGACTTGAATAGGGTTGCCTTTCTTGCTATTTTTTCTCTAGCTGTCTGGGGCTAGTGTGGATTAAGATGGATCCTTTCCAACTCACTTTAGATTCTTCATGCAAAGAGATTTCACAGCTTTCCTAGACTTCTCACAGGCAGCAGCCTTTATCTATCCATCTGTAATGCATTTATGCCCCATTAAGTTATTATAATATACAGTCATAAAGATAGCACAACTGTAAATTATAGCATTAGCATTCCAGTCATCAACTCAGGCAGCCTTGCTTGGAGAAGAAAATGACCCATTTTCTGGGAGAAGATCTACCTTCAATATTAAATTCTTTTCTGCAAAAATGGTTCCAAGGCCATGGATGTGATTTTAATGTATTAAAGAAAGCAATCAGCCAAAGCGCTTTTTAAACTTCTTTCTCTATTCACCCAGCTCCACTGAACTAGTCCTATAGTCATTTGAAACAATTACAAATGGCACCAGTCCAAGAATGGAGTATAAGTGTATACTATAAGAATAATACTTTTCATAACCATAGCAAAAGATTATATGTACTTTTAGCAATGGTGCCAATGTGAAATTCATATTGACCCTTTAAGCTCATATAGAACTCTTCTTTTTAGAGGGCAGATTAAATAGGAAGAACAGAAATAAGAAACACCAATCAATCAATCAATTCATATATTTATTGGAGGTAGTGCCCAGATAGTTGAATTAAAGATGGGGAATTTGGGGGAATTACCTGAACTCTCCCAAATTCCTCTTCAAACACTGTGAAAATAATGACTCAAAGTTAATCCTGCAGTGACAGAACTAATGAAAGAACAGATTAAAGAATCTTCCAGTCCAAAATTACATAGGAGAATTATAGGAGAGGTCTTGCTGGAATGACTGAGCCCAAACCACACCAGACAAGGCAGAAACACACACTAAATCAGTAATAGGGCTTCTAGACCTCTCAACCCCACAAATAGTAAGTTGTACAATTGGAGATTATTTTTTATTATTATTTATTTAAGGCAATGGGATTAAGTGATTTGTCCAATTTGTCACACAGCTAGGCAATTATTAAGTGTCTGAGGCTTGATTTGAACTCAGGTCCTCCTGACTGGGGCTGGTGCCAGCTGCTCCAATAGGAGATGTTTTGCTAATATTGGGAACAGCACTTTGTTGTATTTCTTACATGTGGCGCTGGGTAATATTCCCAGGAAAAGAAGCAGGAGCAGGAGCAGAAGTAAGGACTCTGGTCATCCCTCTAGGGTATTTGTGGTTACTTACAGACTAGAGCACAAACAAGGAGAGCAATGCCACACTTCTCCTTATATCATACTACCTTGGAAAAACTGAAAACTTAACAAATATCTAGAATTAGCTCTAAAAACAGAAGTATGGAAAATTTGGAGCTTGAGAAATAGGCAGGAAAAATAATTAAACAACACCTCAACAAAATCTTGAACATAAAAAGTTACTATGATGACAGGGAAGATCAAAACAGATAACATAAGAAAACAAGGTCAAAACAGCTACTTCTGAAAAGTCCCAAAGGAAAAGAGGAACTTATCTCAGGCTTAAAAGTAATTCTTTGAAAACATCAAAATGATTTTAAAAATCAAATGAGAGTGGTAGAGGAAAAAAGTAGGAAAAGAAATGACAGTGATGCAAGAAAATAATGAAAAACAGATTAAGAGTTTGGTAAAGGAGGGACCAAAAAACACTAAAGAAAAAAGCATCCTCAAAAGCAGAATAGATCAAATGTCAAAGCAGAATTGGACAAATGGAAAAAATGTACAAAAATTTACTGAAGAAAACAGTGTCATAAGAAATCAAATTGGCAAATGGAAAAGGAATTACGAAAAACCCAATGAAGTAAACAATTCCTTAAAAATTAGAATTAGGCAACTGAAAGACAATGACTTTATGAGACATTAAGAAACAATAAAAGTCAAAAGAAAGAAAAATATAATGAAATATGAAATATCTCTTTGGAAAAACAACTGACCTAGAAAATGGATCTAGGAAATATAATTAAAGAATTACTTGAATACTTGAATGTCATGATTTTTAAAAAGTCGAAATATCAAGAACAAGGACAAGTAATCAAGAAAAACTGCCCCAATATCCAAGAACCAGAGCTAAAATCAAAATTGAAAGAACACATATCAGCTTCTGAAAGATGTCCCAAAATGAAACCTCCCAGTAATATTATAGCCATATACCAGAGCTCCTAGCTCAAGGAGAAAATATTGCAAACAGCCTGAAATAAAGAATTCAAATATCATGGCACCACAGTCAGGATAACCCAAGAATTAGGAGCTTCTACCTAAAAACGATCAGGGGACTGGGAATATTCCAGAAGGCAAGGGAGCAATGATTACAACCAAGAATCATCTACCTAGCAAAACTGAATTTAATTCTGGGGGAAAATAGATATTTAATAAAATAGAAGATTTTCAAGAATTTTTGATAAAATACCAGAGCTGAATAGAAAATTTGACTTTCAAACTCAAGACTCAAGAGAAACATAAAAAAGACAAAAAGGAAAGAGGAATACTAAGAGTTCAGAAAGGTTAAACTATATTTCTACATGGGAAGAAGACACATGCAACTCCTAAGAACTTTCTCATTATTAGGTTATTTAGAAGGATAGATAGATAGATAGATAGATAGATAGATAGATAGATAGATAGATAGATAGATAGATAGAGGGTCTGGATAAACTTGACTATGATGGGATGATTTTCAAAAAGATATAATTAAGAGTGAGACAGAGGGATTTACTGGAAGAAGGGGTTAAGTGAGAGAAAGAAAAGAATAAATTATCTTATTAAATAAGTGGGGACATGGGAGGAGGCAAATATGGTAACTAAGAATGATACTGAGGTAAAATGAGGCAAGAGTTCTGGGAAAGACAACTAATTAACAGTGAAGTGTAAACTAGTGAGTGCTTGCCATTCAACCAAAAAGTCAGTGACTTGAGCATGATTATTAGTTTAGATTAGCAATAACCAATAAATTGGATTAGTGGTTTCTCTTAATGACCAAATACCATAAGTGAGGGCACTTAGGGACTTTAAAAAATTTATTTAAGGAAATGGGTCAAGTGACTTGTCCAAGTTCACACAGCTAGGCAATCATTAAGTGTCTGAGGCCATATTTGACACATATGGACTTTTAAACCTAGATATGTCTTCCTTCTGGTTATCCTGACAATAACATTAGGATCTTCCCTGACAAAGGTAAGACAATGCCCATTCATAGACATTTTAATGAAATTTTAGGTTAAGAGTTTCTTGTTTCTCCCTGTTACTACTTGTTGGGAGATGAAAGTAATCCTTGGTTGATAGGATTAGTTTTCTGTTGAGGCAAATAGGTTGATCTTCAGATGGAGCTGATTGATTCGCCCCTCCCTGACAATTAAGAAATACTAATTGCCTTATGGACTTCAGCTGCCTCTGGTAATCTTGGCCAGAAAATTCAAGACACATAAATCAGATTTCCTCCCCCTCCCCGAGTTTGACCTCCTTCTTGGGGACTAATTCACTCCTAATTTTGACAAGGAGACAGAAAGACAGCAGAGTTGTACCCTGGAGAGGACCTAGCTCAAGGTGAGTTCTCTGTTTTTCTGTAATTAAAGGAAGGCTCCCACTTAAACTTCTTACCTAGTAAATACTTAGGATTTAGGAATGATCACATTACATCACCACCTCTTTTGCTTAGAGAAATGGGGTCTGACAAATGGGGGAAAGAATGGATAGCAAACTATATTAATTATTATTATATGACAAAGTATATTTTCCCCATGGGCAAGATTCAAACTCTACTTTCATCAGAATTGACTCAAAGCAAATAACATACACTGTGCTATTATACAGGAAAGTAAAAGGTAAGGGGGATAAAAAAGGTGAGGACTGATAGAAAAGAGAACAGATTGGGAGAGTCAATTGTTTTCTACTTTTCAGAAGGGACAATGTGAAAGGGGAGAATGAGGAGGAAAAAACGGGGAAAAATTAGGATGGAGAAAAATGTGCACTTAATGATCATAATTTTGAATGTAAATGGGGTTAACTCATCCATAAAATGAAAGCAGAGAGCAGAGTGGATTCAAAAAGACAATTGTATAATGCTTTGTTTACAAGAAACATACTTGAAGCAGTGATACATATGCAGAGTAAAGGTATAAGATCTATTTTGCCCAATCTGGTTTATTATCAAGACTGATACTTATAGTAGAACCAATTTACAAAGACTTTCCATTGTTACTCACATTCATTTCTCAGCACCAGTCCAGGAAGTTGGCAAGGTTGGGGTCATCACAAGGTAATACAGATATTTAATGGCAGGAGCCCAGAACTATGACTACAAATAAACACATGAATCTTTTTATTAGGGATGAGCCATTCCACAAGTCTTCTAGATAATTAAATACTTGTGCTATACAAAACATTTTGTCAATGAAACATTATCTTTTTTTTCCTTCCCTATCCTAAAAGACTTTAATGTTAAGGGAAATGCTTAGCTTAAAGGTCAGCAGTGTGTTACAGTTTGGTTTTAGAGAGCTGCCTGGGGGCCTCTGAGAAATGGCACTTGCCCAGGATTTTAGAGATTATATGTGTCAGAGGTAGACTTCTATCTAAGTATTCCAGTCTCTGAGCTTAAATCTCTAGGTAAGTGAAACATTGCATAAAACTCAGAGCTTAGAATCAGGAAGACAAGTTCAAATGTGATGTCATAAATTTGCTGGCTGTTATTGTGGGTAACTCACTTAACCTCTTGTCCTCAGTTTCCTCATTTTTAAAGGAATAATAATAGCACCTACTACCTCACAAGGTTGTTGTGAGAATCAAATGAGATAGTAATTGTAAATCTCTATGTGGCACAAAATAAACACTATGTAAATATTTTTGTTATTATTATCATTATTTTTCTATATTGTCTTTCCTGGCAATATATTTGTGGGAAATTTAGATCCAATATTAACCTGTGAGAAAGATTTTTTTTTTTAGTGGGTAAGGAACAGAATCAGAAAGACATGTTTTCTGGGCCTACTTCTGTCACTTTCCAAGTATGTTTCCTTGAATATATATCACTTTTCCAGTCTGCTCCTCAGTTTTCTTCTTAGTCTATTGGAGATAATTATCTCTATCCTACCTGTCTCAAGGGGTGAGATGTGAAACTCAAATTAGATGGTAATGATAAATAACTGAAATTTATAAAGTATTTTCAAATTTGCAAAGCACTGTACATACATTAACTAAGAATAACTTTATTTATATGCACTTCATTTATATGATGGACACTGTTCTCATCTCCCCCAGTTGTTATTGATTCCTTTCTTCATCAATTATATCTATTATGTATATCTTCATTTCTGTCTCTTGAGCATTCTTTTTTGTTCCAAATAAAATCCCCACCTTCTATAGAAAGTCTATTTCTATTAATATTATTTTAATTATTTTCAGTTTTTCCTATATATATTTTATATGTATGTATATATATATATATATATATATAATTTGTTTGTACATAACTGTTCATATGTTATCTCCCTTTGATTGTGAACTCCTTGAGGGCATGGACTGTTTTTTGTATCTCTCTCTCTTTTTTTTGCATCCCCCAGCACTTATCTCAGGGTCTAAGATATAATAGGTATTAAATGTATCTTTAATACCTGATTGTAAATATTTTACACCTACTCACATTTGTATATTTTATAATTCTCCATTAAAATTTATGAACTCCTTAAATACAGCACCTATTTTGATTACATATCTCTATTTCAGTACCAGGCACAGTAATTCACAAAGATTAGATTTTTACTTTTTTTTTTAAAGATTTCTCAAAGCAATGGGGTTAAGTGGCTTGCCCAAGGCCATATGACTAGGTAATTATTAAGCGTCTAAGGTCAGATTCGAACCCAGGTATTCCTTACTCCAAGGCCGATGCTCTATTCACTGCGCCACCTAGCCATCCCTAGATTTTTACTCTTTGCTTGTAGAGTGATAGACTGAATGAATGAATTTCTTCTCTGTTACTTCTACCTGTGTGACTATAGACAAGTCAGATAAACTTTCTAGGATTTTTGATATATAGATTAAGAACTAGGGGACCTAAAAGACTTTCAAGCCCAAACATCATTTTAAGATGAGGAAACTGTGGCATAAAAACTTATCCTTTCTAGGTTTCTACCACCAGTGAATGTCTAGAATGGCACAGGAACATAGGTCTTTCTGACTCCATGCCCTATGTACTCTATAAGAGTAGTCTAAAGGATCTCTAAGTTCCTTTAAAAGTATAAATCCTGTGATTCAGTTAATAGTAAGGGATGATAAAACAATAATAAACATTATAATTATAATTGTTATTTCTAGAGTATTTACAAAGCCTGTTGTGACTTTGATAGTTATAATTTTAATAATTATTTTCATAGAAGTAGGAGTGAGAGAATGGAAAAATAATGAATAATACCATTGAATTGTTAACATTGTGAAGGCTTGTTTTTTTAGAGTCTAGGAGTAAATTTATTCAAAATCAAATAATCAAAATCTTTTTCTAATGCTGTGTTCTAACTTTATTTTAAAAGCATAGAGAGGTCTGGGAAGAGGGTAGGGAACCTGTTCCTCTGTGTGGAAATGAATAAATGACCTTGATTCAGTCAAGCAGATGGAGAAGAGACAAAGTGTGATTCACCACCTGATTGTGTCTTTGATAATCCCCATGGGGGTTGAAGGTGTTTCCTTCCTTCAATAGAATGATAAATGTCCCTGCCAGTCTGACAGCTTCTGAAGGTGGACACAAGATGAAATGCTTTGATTTTGATCCAGAGACCTCAGAATCAGGCTGGTGGCTCCACTTGCTAGAGGGGAAGAAAGCCAGGTTCCCCATAGCTTTTGTGGGGATTACTCACTTTTGTGCTGTTGATGGATAATACAGATCTGGCCAGGAAAAAGAAAAGTAACTCACTGGAGGGGAGAGAACTATTTGAAAACAAAAGACATCAGGAAGGAAACCAAGCCAAATTTCAGATCAAAATGATTTCCAGGGCTGGCTGTAGAAGCATCCCTAAATGATTTCAGATGTATGCAGAACACAAACCATACAATAATATCTTCCCTTTGAGTCTATCACGGTGCTTGGAATTCCACCATTAGAGAATCATTCCTTTGTCTAAAATGTCCAGATTCTCAAAGTAGTAGAATATCCTAATTAGTTTTATTGTTGCTGTTATTATTATTAATTACTGCTATTATCATCATCATCATCATCATCATCATCATTATTTTTGTACTTCCTTTGGATGGTGAAACTGGCAACTAGTTAAAGCAAGTAAAGAAGGGAGGAAGGAAGAAAGGGTAGAGTGAACAGAGGAAAGGAGAGAGAGAAAGGAAGGAAGGGGGAAGAAAGGCCAGAAAGAAGGAAGGAAAAGAAAAAAAAGAAAGAGGGAGAGAAGGAAATATTTATTAAGATATCCCTTGTATCATAGTAAGTGCTTTACAATTATAATCTTTTTTGCCCCACACCAATCCTAGGAAGTTGTTATTATTTCCTATTTGTAGCAGAGGAAACTTTAGGCAAACCCAGATAATGTAACTTGTCAAGGATAATATAGCTAGAAAATGCCTGAGTTTGGATTTGAACTCAAATGTTATCCCCTGCAACTGCAAAGGAGAGTAAAGTGTAAGAAAATTAGAAAAGTCAAAAGTCAGGCTGTGAAGCTGAGTATTTGAATAGAAACCCAGAGGTCAAAGACTTTTTTCTGTTGTTTGCTCACATAGAATGGGGAAAAAATAGTGTAGCTTCACTTTTTTGAATCATAGAGGAAATAAGCTCTGATATTAACATAGATTTTTGTTAGTACATTCTTGAAATCAGGTAAATGAAGCTTTTATCACCTTACTAAAAGCATAGAAAATGGTGTTTCCAACTCCATTGTGACACTGATTCAGTTTCTTTGTGGGAATATGTATGGAGACCTGGACTTGAGGACAAGACAATCTGAATTCAAGTATGGGCTCAGACTCATTAGCTAAGAACTCTAGGGAAGTCACTTACCCTCTGTTTCACTTTTTTTTTTTCACCTGTAATTTGAGGATTATAAAAGAAGCTGACTCTAAAGGTTGTTGTAAAGGTAAAATGAGATAATATTTATAAAGTACTTCATAAACACTGTATGAATGCTAGGTATTTTTATTATTATTTTTAAACCAAAGTCAGTAAATGGGGAAAAAAGCTGAAAAGAAATAGAAAATCATGATTATGGTAAAATTTGAGATGCAGCTGTGAAGTAGCAAGACTGCCTTCATTATTTGGCTTGTAAATTTTCAGGGACTAAAATTAGTTCCTAAAGGATACATCCAGAAATGATCTGAGTAATGACAGGTATTTAGGCTCACAAAGAGATTACTTTGGATGCTTCATGACTTTTTTTTTTAAATGCTTACTTTACTACTCTCTTTGTAAAGAGTGGAAAGTTTGCTTCTACTTTTAAGAATTACAACAGGGTCAAAATTCAGATCTCTACTATCTTCCTTTCTGTTTCATTATCATTTAAAATTATTTTTATTTATTTTACTAATAACTGTAAGAAATTTTCTATTCCTTTCTCCAATGTTTCATAAATTTTCATAGTGGTGAATCTGTGACTATGATTTCACCTTCCTATGAAAGGTATGTGTATGGTTCTTGAAAAACTTTAGTGAACCAATTCATCATCAATTGATCCACAGTATCTTTCCCAATTAATGAGACTTTATGGAGTATTATCAATTAATTCTTAAATAATAAATTATTACTAAAGATTCCTAAGCAGATTCCTAAGCAGTCTTTTAGATGTCAGTCACAACATTCACACCCTTCATAGGAAGATCAAAAAGGGAGCTCTAAGCAAAGGCTTAAGAGTAAGTCAAAAAGCATTTATTTTGTAAGTACTGGGGATACAAAGAAAGTCATAGACATTCCTTGTTTTCCTATAGTGAATGATTTAATGGGGGAGACAACATTCAAACAACTGTATGGAAACAAAATTGATGATGATAAACAGTGAAAAGTTAATAATATTAAAGGAAATTGGATGTCTTCCTATAGAATATGTTGTGGTAGCTGAGATTTGAAGGAAGGCAGAAAGCAATTATCAAACTGCAAGTTAATCAGTGAACCCTGGCTGATTACCTCCCTAAATGAGTAGCTCAAATTTGAATGACATTTATTAATTTTTTCTGTTTATTTAATAGTTCCAGTGTATGTTACATACATTAATTCCTTTCTTCCTCTCAATAATATTGTGAATTACTTATTCTAAATATTTTCCCTATTTTCTAGAAAAGAAACTAAAGCTTATAGAGATGAAGTGACAAGTGACTAGTCCAAGGTCATACACTGGGAGTATCATAGAAATAGGACTTGAACTAGCACTTCTTAACTAGCTCTTAACACTAACTGGAGTCATTACAGGATAACATGGCATCTACTGGGAAATTTTGAAGACTTTATTACTAAATACCTCATACAAACACAAGAATAAACATCAAATATTAAGAATGTTTTAAAATTTCCAATTTCCAGTAATCCCCAGGACATTTGACTACTTACTTTTCTTCTCTGGTCCTCATTGCCTTTGTTTATTAAAGAGCCTGAATTGATAATTTTTCTGAAGATCCCTCTAGTTAACACATTTTTTGTATAGACTAAAATTTATCTCAAGTTATTAAAAGAACTATAGAAATTGCAGGATGCTTTTAGTCTTGATTCTTCTGTCCCATCTGATTCCAACTCCATGAAAAAGATGTCCTTCCCAGGTTAAGTTCATTATTTCTAAACTCACCATCATGCTTCTAACTCAAACTTTGACTGATTTCATCTCCTTCATCCTCCTTTCCTCTCTGGTAGACTGGAGGGTGAAATGCCAAACTCTTCCAATGCCTTCTTTTACAAAAGGTAGAAACTGGTATCAGAAATAACTCCACTTTGTAGCTGTTTCCCTGCCTAGTTTTAGCTTCATGGAAAAGATTGCCACAGAGCCAGGTACTCCCTGGTTGGTGTCCCATGCCATTTCCACCAGGTATCCTGTTTCCATTTGGCATTGTTTTTCCTTTTAGAGTATAAACCCATTGAGGGCAAGGCCTATTTATTTTACTTTTTTTATTAATTGTAGCCCCAGTAAGTAGCATAGTGACTGGTGTCTCATAGCTACTTAATAAATGTTTATTAGATTGGAAATTAATCAGATAATCTGATGAAAGCTTTTATTTTTCCCCCCTCTCCTTGATATTCTGATTATTCTTCTTCTAGCCTAAAAATACCACTATGCTATAGTTTTTCTGTAGAGTTTTTCCCTTTCTTTTTTCTCCTCTTACTCCTAAATAAAGAGAAAATACACGTATATGTTTAAAAAACAAACTTGCCTGGAAAGATTGGTCATGACAGGGAAACTTTGGCAGTTGGGCACCCTGTGGAGCATAACATACCCAAAGTCTTCAGTTAGAGTGTACATCTCAAATTTTGCTTGTCATAGAGAGCCCTGCTCCAATGACCAGAGACTCCAAGAATCCTTTCTAGCATTAGAGGGATTATTGAAATATTTAATCATGTATGATTGATAGTTACTTTGCTGCTTGCCTTATCTCCTCAAAAAAGGAGTTCCACTTGTTTTTCAAGGTGCTGCAGCCCAGAATTATGAATAATTCGTTCATTAAGTCATTAATTCAACAAGCATCCTAGCCTAGAACTATGAATAATATTTTAGTGGCAACTATCTCATGGATGGTGCATAATCAAACTCATCAAAAACATTGAATATTAAATAAAACAAATATTGGACAGACTTGTAAGTCCTGAAAGGAACATTTGGAAATAGAATGAGGAGTAGAAAATATGGATACTTGGAAATTCAAAGTAGAACTGGATAGGAACTTAGAAGATCCATTATTAGAACTACAAAGTACCTGAAAATATAAGAAATTAGATAACAGAACATAGAAGGTTAGATTTGGACGAGACAGCCTATAGAATGTTGGATCACAAGATAAAGCAGGAAGGGCTTTTAATATACAGAAAATTGGATCAAAAATTATAGAAATTTATTATTGAATGGGAATTAGATATCACAAAATTATCAGCTCATTTGATTTAAAACTGGAAAAGAACTTAGAGATAATCTAGCCCCTATACTAAGAATTGCCTCACTTTGTTATCATTTTGACACAGTAAAAATTTAATGATCACATGTTGATTGATTGATTCCCAGATTAACCAATTTGTACTGTTCTTCTTCCATTATATATAAAAAAGAAAGTGAGTTTTGTAGTTACCTGCCTGGAATTACAAAATATTTCAGGTAATAGAGGAGTAATTAGAGATCATTTTATTGAGCACTCTATAGAGTAACATTAAAATAATCCAGCGAGTCTCTTTTCCTAGGGAAATGGTTCTTGTGTCCAGGGGCTAAAAAATAAATTTGTTTTACTTCTTGGGAGTCTTAAAATTTAACTGTCAAGCCATTTCTCACCAAAGGACAATTCAGTTCCCACTGAGGAAAGCTCTGATAGGGAAAGCATCATATGAATGTGAAATAATAACATTAATAGCAACAACAATGAAGATGGCATCTGCTGAGCACATTTCCCCAACCCAAGTGATGATGGCAGAACTTCATCTGGAGGTATTCATTTAATAAGACACAAACTGTAGCTACTGCTATGAAAAAGTGTGTGATATAAATACAAAGAAAATACCCATTCCGAACGCTTTCCTTTTTGCTTAATTTTATAGTCTATATCCTATTGGCTTTTCTAGACATTCTTAATTCTTAAAGTAGATCATTCTTTTCTGAGGGCTACTTATAATTGTTAGGAAATCTTTCCTTATTTCAATCCCAGATCTACTTATTATAACTTCCGTAAGTGTGTCCTTTTTCTGCTTTTGGACATAAATAAAGTAATTCCATTTCTACAGGTTAACCCTTGATAACATTGAAGACAGATGGTAGCTTAAGCTTCATTATGCCTAGTTAAACATTAGTGCCCACTTCCATCAATCCTCATAAAAGGATCAATAACTTTCTTACACCCTCATCTCCAATTTTTAGACATACTGAAGCTTCTCATTTCTCAGAAAATGTGCTGCTTTAGAATCCAGTCATAATGATTACTTATAATCTGATGAGGAAAGAGAACAGTATGATTAAAACCTTTGGATTAAAACCCTGGATATAATATTTCTTTTTTCAAAAGAACAAGATAATGTCAATTTCTGACCATTTTTCTCTATCATGCTTATCTATAACTTTGGAATTTTCCTTTAATCTTCATCTTATATACACATTCAGGTAGCAAGTCCTTACAATTCTCTCCCAGAATAAATCTTGCATATATCTTACCCCCCATTGACTCGCATGACCAACACACTAGCTCAGATATCTATTAGGACAATTTGGGTTGTACCATCTCAAAGATCTCTACTTCTTTCTCTACTCCACATAGCTGCAAAAATGGTTGTCAGAAAGCATAGGTATGATCAAGTAATCCCTCAATGAATAAACTGCAGGATTCCCTAATTTTCTAAGATCAAAAATAACTCAAGTTGGCATTTGTCTCTTACATAACATTCTAGATTAATTGCACATTACTCCCCTTACACTCAAAGTTTCATGCTTCATACATGTTTCAAACATTGCACATTTTGTCTCTATTCTTTTGCTTCTACTCTCCCTCTTGTCTGAAATGTACTACATATTAAAATCTTTATTTTAAAAATCTCTCATTTCTTTCAAATCTCAGTACAAGTTCTAGCTTTGATAGAAGACTTCTAAATCCCTTTCTTACTGCCTCCCCACTAAAGTGCTTTGTATTTTCTTGTATTACTAAAGATTCCATTTCCCATGCTATCCATCCCTCCCAAATTGTCATGCCTCCTGCTTATTATGCATTTTGTGTATGACTATTTACTGATCTGTGATAACATTATATTTTTCCCCTTCCCCTAATAGGTGACTAAAATAATAAAAAAAAAACTTCTTGTGGCCAAGGATTATTCTTTTGTATTTATATTCCTGAACTTTCAAGTGTCTGGTTTTGGAATATTAAGTAGAGCTAGAGTTGGAAAAGACCACAGAGACCAGCAAATCCTTAATAAATATCTATCGATAGATTATTTTTTGAATGACTAATAATTTCTTTAAAAAGTTATTTTGCTATCTATGTCACAACAATATTGAAATGACAATTTTTAATAAACATTGACGTTTTAGAGGTATATAAGTTATTATTTTGCTTTCAGAACCCTTCTAGCTTTGTGATTTTTATTCTGTGAAACCAGTGCACTTAAATATTCTACTTCTCAGGTTTCTTGCTTTCAAAGACTGAACTAAATTTAGATCCTCTCTAGACATTTACTTTTGAGATTTTAAAAATTTTATTTTATTTTATTATTTCTATGTTGGACATTTGAAAATAAGAGCAACAGGTCCCATTGTTCTCTAAGAACTGTTTCAAATATGCTTTTGTGCATGGTTGCTAAGCCACTTTCAAATCATAGTGGAAAATCTCAAAGAACCAGCAGGGGGAAAAGTTTAACCCAACCATTTTATCCATTTTTGCCAGTTTAAGGCCCAATCCAACATCTAGGTTAGAGAACGTTCTTAATTGAAAAGGGTAGCATTTGGAAACTACACGTAAGGATTTCTGACATTTAAAAATGTCAGAAACCAGGGCAACATGGAGTAATATATGGGAAACATGGGTAATCTTTGATTTATAGGGTTATCCTTTGTTCATGAAACATTTGCTCACTTTAACAATAGGTATCACAGTTAGGTCCTCATTACAGCAAACAGATTTCTTGTAAATTTGTTTCATTATTCAAATTCTCAATGCGTATTTCTAATGGGCTGGAATAGTTGCCAGTTATAATTATAACTCTGAATGGTTTATTTTTAAATAGAGAAGACAACTTCATGGGTTTATTATTTATATGAATTGGAGGGCAGCTATAATAGCACAAATAATAAGTGTAATTTGAAGAGGTATTAATGGAGTCATGGAAAATCCACAGTTCTGATATTCAAGAATCCTAAGCCATGACCTGACAGCCATTTCTGGCAGCTCTATTTCTTAATGAGCAAAATGAACAGGTTGGGATCTAGATCATCTCTAAGATCATGTTCAGTTTTAATATTGAATGTTCTAAAGTCCCCTTAGAACATTCTATTTTCTTACCTAATTTTGCTTATTCTCTAACAAGGAGAACTATTTTTACATTGCAAAAATCATTGATGATCAACTGAAGCCAAATCAAGTTCAGGGGGTTTATAAGGTGACTCCTAGGTACTTTAATTTAAGACTTTAGACTTTGGAAACTAAATCTTGGAGAATGAAACTGTCCTTGGAATTGGAAAGTAGGAAGCTATTTCAGGGAAATGTTCTAATTTCTAAAACTAGGAAAAGTGAATTTTTGGACTTGAAGTTTAATAAATTTGATGTTATTCTTTGTTAAATTTATGGAATATTGTTAATCAAATACTTTATTACTATTTGGCATCATCAAATACCTCCCTCTCCCAAGACCAGTGTTGATTGCTAGGAGTCACTTAAATTCATTAAATCAATATGCTACTTTTTTATGTGGTTACTAGAAGAAAACATTAAAATATTATTATAGACCTAATGCATCTTTATTTCTGAAATACATTTTGAAACTGTCATGATGTCCTTAGGGAAAAGAGGAAGAAATGGAAGCTGGGAAGTTACATAATTAGGAATATTTAGAGCTGGTTAAATATGAATACTACCAAGAAGTCTGATAAATACATTTAGTCCAAATTCCAAACCAAACCTTTTACATACTTGAAATATTTTAAGTTGAAATGGTAACAATGAGGTTAAAAGGTACCAATATTGAGATTAAAATTGCTGCCAAAATTTTAGAATTGGAAAAAACATATTGGTTTTCTAATTTATCAGGCCTAACAAGGCTCCTCACTATGAGAGGATATGATGCACTTAACATAGCTGCTTGTTTTCTTTTCCCATTATTTAGCAGTAGATAGGTAGCACAAATGTTGGACAGGAATCAGGAAGAGCTGAGTTCAAATTTGGTGTTAGATTTTTACAAGCTGTATAATTATATATATATATATATATGTATGTATGTATATATATATATGTATATACATACATATATATATATATATATATATATATCAGTTTCTTTATCTATAAAAGAGATAATAGACTTGCCTTTCTTTGGGAGGCCAACCTATTCCTGTGGCATGTGATCTCCCAAATAACCTCTCATGTCCCTATATCCTTCTTTATTGCTTATACTCTGATGGTTTGTCTACCTTTGCGAGACCAGACTGCTTTGGGGGAGCATGATCCCCAAGATAATGTCCCATGTCCTCCTTTCCTTCCTTCCTTTTTTCCTTCCTCCTCTTCTCTTTTCCTCCCTTCCTACCTCCCTTCTTTCTATACCCTTCCTTACTTGTTATTCCCTATTGATGACTCATGTCTCTGTTATTGCTGCTTCTGCTAAACACAACAA
The DNA here is from genome assembly GCF_037893015.1 of Macrotis lagotis. NCBI lineage: Eukaryota > Metazoa > Chordata > Mammalia > Peramelemorphia > Peramelidae > Macrotis > Macrotis lagotis. The sequence goes on along the minus strand of NC_133666.1, from coordinate 606,816,200 downwards.
AACCTAAATAAACTTTTTATTGTCTCTAAAAATATAAAACAGGAATGAATGATAACATCTAACTCCCATGTAATTGTGAGGATAAAGTAAGATGACATATATAAGTCACTGTGCATAGGTTAAGAAAAAAATTAGCTGTTATTTTGAGTTGTTCTTGTTGCTGTTACTGTTATCAGTTCAAATTACATTAAAAATAGTCATCTGCCTAGGAAGTTGAAGGCCTCTTGTATAGGGTATAGGATGCTTCTTCAAGAAAAATATAAAATCGAGTATTGGGTATGTGATAAAAGGTGTTATTATATCCCATGGGACCCTAACCACATGGGTTAAGGGGTCTTTGTGATACTTTCTAAATTTAATATTCTGATTCATTCCTCATTGGTTTATTATATTCCTAGGCCACAATGTCGAAAACAGGAAGACATAACTGAGGACATATTATATGTCCATGTGATAATCTGACTTTGAATTAGAACTATTACATCTGTAGCTTAAGGAAGCACAGAGACAGGAGGTATTCTGAATGTTCAGGTATAGCCATAGTGTATGGGAAAAGACTTGTGTGCTCTCTAGTGGAACCAAACTCCATGTTAAAGATATGAAATAAGCTAGCTTCCTCTCCTATTTAATAATAGCAAAGTCACAGAATGGAGGCAGTGTAGCATGGTGGAAAGAAGAGGACCTTGGTTCAAATCTTATTCTGCCATTAATTATCAGTGTGACTTGGGACCAAGTCACTTTATCTCCTAATTATCAATTTTTTCATTGTAAAATAAGATGATAGGACTCCATAGCTTCCCTTCCTTCCTTCCTTCTTATGAGCAGCACAAGACATCTCTTTGTGTATGTCATTAAACTCAGTCATCCTACAGTTTTATTATAATGTCATTTGCAAAGCCAAACTTCTCAGAAAGGTACTAAGGGGAATGTCTAACTACTGAAATCCAACTGCTTAGAAACTACCCCTCTGCAACATCTAGTGATTGGTCTTTTGTTAATCCTGCATCTTCAGTTTGTTTTGCCTTCTCAAAAGCAATGTCCATGGGATCTGGATCTAGTCCTGGGGAGATTGGGTCTCCCTTTTAGTTATCTGCTTATCTGTGTATAACTTTGTAACTGGAGGAACTTAGTGACAGGTTCTGGGTTGGTCCAGGATTTTAGGGTCAGCAGACATTTAAACTAATTCATAGACTGACATCTGAGTGTATTCTGAAACTTCACCTTTGTCTAGCATTGGGGGAGCAGAGACATGATCTGATATTGTTGACACATTCCCCAAGTGAAAAATGCAAAGAATCCTGAAGCCTCATTCAATAATGCCCTCAATTCATCTATTTATTATTCATGTGTGGCTGTTCAACTCACTTGAGTCCACTTTGCATTACTAGAAACTCAGGCGCCGATTAATGACCTGGCGGTATATTCCTAATGTGATCTTTCAAGCCAATTAGCTTCTGTATTTATAGCTCAGCTGTATTCTAATATGAAAAGTTGATTTTGTTGGATTTAAAAGGAGCAAAAGGTTAAATATGTCTACTATAAATCATCTATCAAAGAGGAAAAAAACGCTGAGTGATTCTGTAATTAAGAATGCTAGAGCAGATCCAAGCTATTACTACAATTTTTATGCTTCTTGGAAGACTCGGGTTTTTCTTCACATGGTTCTGTCTCTGCCAGACAGAAGAAGGGGGAAAAAATTTTAAAAATGAAAAAAAAGGTAACAATAGCCAATTAAAGAAGAACTGATACAGGCTGTTATCTGAAATTAACTGCACCTTGGGTCCCAAGCAATTTCACAGGGTTACCCTAGATCTACTGAAAAATCAACCTATTTATGAATGATTGACAGTTTGATTCTACAGACTGGCATATTTGCAGACTCTGTTACAGCCTTAAAGAGCCCAAATCTGGGATGGCAATGATAGAATTTAGATCTTGCTTAGAACCAAAGTAGGGAGCATTCTATATGGGAGAAGGGAAGACTTCGCATTATACCCCCAATTTTTTCCCCCTTTAACCAAGAGCAGTGAAGGGTCACTGAAGTACTATTGAGTTTCGCTCTGCTTTAGTATGGAGAAGATAGAAGAGATATTTATTCTCAGGGAATTCATCTTAATTTTGAGGAATGGCTACAGACATAGACAGAATTTTGGCATCAGAGAGAATTTTGAGCTCATGTAAGCCCACAAATATTCGCATTGTAGAAATGATGGAACTTGAGGTCTGGGGAACAAAGAGATTTGACCAGTTTCACTGGGACTGAATAAGAAATGTTTCTTTTAAACTCATCTGGATGGGGTGGCTAGGTTGCGCAGTGGATAGAGCACCAGCCCTGGAGTCAGGTGTACCTGAGTTCAAATCTGGCTTCAGACACTTAATAATTACCTAGCTGTATGACTTTGGGCAAGTAACTTAAGCCCATTGCCTAGCAAAAAACCTAAAAAAAAAAATAAAATAAACTCATCTGGTGTCCAATCAATTAATCAATTGACAAACATCTACTAAGAACATATGAAAACCTCAGCAACATCATAGGGATGCAAAGAAAAAGAGTCCATCCCAGTCTATGAAGAGCTTCCATTCTATTTGTTTATATCTACAATTCAATTTTAAATCCATAGAGATCAGATACCAACTCATATTACTTAGTATCTCTAGGACCTAATACATTAATAATGACTAAAATTTAAATTGTTAAAGTTTGCAAAGCACTTTCCATACATATATTGTCTAATTTGATCCTTACAGTAACAATGTGAGATAGGTACTATTAATATTCTCATTTTTACCAATGAAGAAACTTGAATCTGGAAGAAGTAAGAGATTTTTCTATCATTACTCAGTATATATGAATAACCAACAAGTATTCATTGAATAAGCAATAATTTCTCTTCCAGATAGGCTCCTCTGAATCAAAAAACTCTCAAAGATGCTTAATGCCTTAACTCTCAATATATTGTACCACACAACTACAGTTGTTCCAACTCAAAGTGATTTCTTGCCTTTAATTCAGTGCCTTAACTTTCATCTTTCAAGTGGGTGAGAGATCAAATCTTGGGCAGCCAATTTCCTCCAACATGACAATGTCATGTGAATGATTGCAAAGTATAGCAAATCCAGCAACCATTTTGAATCTACTTTTCACCCATTTCTGAGAACACAGGTCTAGCTACCTCTAAAGCAGATTGCTATTTTTTATTTTTTTAATTTTCTTCCCAGTTAGATGCAAAAACAAGTTTCAGCATTTACTTCTGAATCTTTGAGTTCCAAATTTTGTTCTTTCCTCCTCCCATTGAGAAAACTAGTTACTTGGTGAAGGTTAAAAATATTTAGCCATGGGAAACATTACTACTATAGTCATGTTGTAATAGTAAACATAACACACACACACACACACACACACACACACACACACACACACGAACACAAAGAAAAACCTCAAGCAAAAGAAAGGAAGGAAAAAAATATGCTTTAGTCTGTATTCAGACACCATCCATCTTCGGAATGGATAGCATTCTTGATCATAAGTCCCTAAGAGAAATTGCTTCAATATTTTTCCCCACAGTTCATATTGATAGCTGTATTTCTCTCCATCCCTTCCCCCTCCCTCATTTATCCTATTTTCTTTCTCCTTTCACCTTATTCCTCCTCAAAAAGTATGTTTCTGACTACCGTCTCCTATGATCTTCATTCCCTTCTATCACTTCTACCATCCCCCTCCCCTTGTCCCCTTTCTCACATACTCTTCCTCTCCTATTTTCCTCTAAGGTAAGATAGATTTTTATACACAATTGAATGATTATGTTATTCCATCTCTGAGACACTTCCAATGAGAGTAAGGCTTACTCACTCCACCTCACCTACCCCCTTGTCCACTTCACTGCAAAAGCTTCTTTTGCTTCTTTTATGTGAAATAACTTATACTATTCAACCTCTCCTTTCCCTTTCTCCCAGTACACTCCTTTCTCCTCCATTAACTCCAGTTAGCAAATCACTATTAACTCTTCCCATTCCTCATTCCAGAAATAAGTTGATTATTTTAGGATTGTAATTCTTTAAAATGAAAAGTTCAATATTTCATCTTAACTGCTTTAAGATCAGAAGTTAAATAAATTAATCAGGTAAACCAACCTGAAAAATTGACTTGCTTACTTATGAGTAAAATCTTTTTATAGATTCCCAGAACTCCCTTGGATGATACATGACCAAAATGATAGTGACCTTCCAGAGGAAGTATTTTTATTTCTTTTTATTTTTCCTTTGATAGTATCTCACCAACATCCCAGGCTAAACAAAATAATAATATTATAATAATTGTTGATCTAACTTCTTCATATTTTAAAAAAATCTTAAATCACAGGGTGATATATTGACTGATTTGTGATTTGGATTTAAGTGAGGCAAAGATGCATAAAGTCTTAAGCCTCATTCTCTTCCAGAGTCAACAAACTCTAGTGGCAAGTCAAAAGTCAAACATACTGGCAATGTCCCAGGAAGCAGTGAATGACGTTGGAGTCTTCAATGTCTGCATGGGCTTTAAATGCTCCACTGTGCCTGCTTCAGCCACTTTCATGGCCATTGTGATGAATTGTTCTCATCCACCCATTTCACTTGGGGGAAATTTTTACATGCTTGGGGTAGACATCCCCCTAACTCACCAATAGGTTTGAGGCTTATCAGTTATCTCTATCTGGCTTAACCTAATTGCGAATTTTAAAGGGGTGCTCACTGTGCATGCTGCAGCTTCTTAGAATCCTAGGTAAAAGTTGAATACCAGGGAATAACAACAACAATAATTATTGCCTCTTTAACATTCCCAATAAGTAAACACTCAGCCCTTGTTTGAAGGGTTCAAAAGAAAAAAAACTATTACCTCCCCCCCCCCAAAGAAGGCCACACAGCTAGGTAATTATTAAGTGTCTGAGACTGGATTTGAACCCAGGTATTCCTACATGTGTATATTTTAAAGTTACAAAATTTCTTTCCACATTCCCTTCCCACCCTCCTCCCCTCAGAGACAAACAGTCAGGTTAATGTTGTACGTGCATATTTTTGATAACAATATTTACAAATCCTCCATTGCTTAGAGTTCTGAAATCAATATGAACAAATTTGTTTCCTCTTTCAGATGATAGTCTATTAAATAATTGAAATCTACTATGTTTCTCATAAATCTTTTTCTGGGGGGTAATGTTGGGGATAAATATTGCCAAATGAACCTCATATTTATGTAGAATCTGGACTCATCACCATTCTAGTTGCCCTCCTATGGACAGTTTAATAAAGTGCTTCCTAAATTTTGGTGAATAGAAATGATGATAATACTGTGTATATGATCTGAATAGGATAGCATAGAGTGGTACCTTCAACCCCTTATTTCTGGCTACTACGTTTTTCAAATTGCATCCCAAAGTCCCATTGAGCTTTGATGGTTGATATATCTTTATTCTTGCCTACTCTCATAAATTTCACAATCTCTACTAATGCAAATACCATCTATTTTTCAAGACCTGGTTCAAGGTCTATTTCCTTCTCCATAAAGTATTTTCTAACTATTAATTTAACCTCATTTTTTTGCCTTTTCTCCAAGAGTTCTGATTGTCTGCCTCACACTTTTCTTTCTTCTTTCTCTATTACATTTTTTCAGTTAATGTAGCTTTTGTTCTCACTATTTCTTTTTTTGTCCTTAACAGCCCCATACCATGTTTTAATTTCTTTCATAGTTTTGAAGGTTTGCTTTTTACTCTTCATTGTATTTATTTTCTTCTTTCTCTTTTCTCTGTCACTTAAGTAATCAGTAGGATCAAAATTTTCCTCCTCCCTCAATTTCTTGAGTTCTTTTTTATTTTGTTTTTGTATATATTTTTAACCTTTTTATTTTTATTTTTTGTGTCTTTTAAAAATATTTCTTTCCCTCATTCTCTTTATTATATATTCCCTTTATACCATAATCTTTTGGTCTTTGAACCTTCTTGATTCGTGGACTTTAACCTTATTTTATCTTTCTTTAGTCACTGTATTTCTCATGGAAACAAAGTTTGTAATTTACCAATTTGAGGTTTCCTCTTAACAATGTTTCTTATTATGTTAGAGATATTTCCCCCTTGTAGTCTTTTTTGCTTTTCAACATCATCTTAAGAAATACCAATTCCTGCAGATGATAGAAAAAGTGGGAATTTTCTAAGTCATTATTGACCTTTGACTTCTCTCTGAACATTTATCCTATTTGCCTCAAAATCTAGGCCCTTACATTTCAGTTCTTTTGTACCTTTGTTGCCTGTAAAAGTTCTGATTTCACACTGTCTTCCTGTTGTTTTTTTTTTGGTGGGGAGGGTGTCCTCCCTGAAGCAATAATTTTTTTTCTAATCACCAAATACCAGCAGATAATATTCTTTATAAAGTCCCCGTTTTCCGTTATAGTCTTTTTTCTGCTATAAGAACATTCATCAGTGATACCTTTACTACTGTTGAAAGATTCCTGCTTTTCTCTATTCCTTTTTCAGTCCCAGGGGCATAATGAAGAGAACACTAGACCTGAAGTCAGGAAGACCTGAGTTTGGATGGGTCCTTTACCACCAACTGGTTTTGTGACCCTGAGCACTTTAAACTGTCTCAGTTTCTTTATTTGTGAAATGTATCTCACAGAATTGTTATGAGACTAAAACAAGATTATCTCTTTAAAGTGCATAGTATAGTGACTGATACAGAAGAGGTTCTATATAAATACTTATTCCTTTCCTCTACCTCCCCTTTGTCTCTCTCCTTTGCCTATCTTCCTGTAGAATGTCTTCTTCCTGATAACCTACAGGAGTTGTTTTCCTTGTTAGACTTTGACTTCATTAGAGTGCATTACATATTGTGCCTGTCTACATCCTTTCTCCTTTTTGTGTCCCTCAATTCTGTAATTTAATCCCAAGAAAAAATCATCAGTTCACATGTAGGCCAGGTATAGTAAGGTTTAGTTCATATCCTTTTGGGCATGTTCCTATACTATCCCTTCTATTTGACTTCATTATTCATAGTTGTCTATGCCTGTACATTTAAAAAATATTCTTAATGATTTTTCTGTTATTATTTTGTTGTTATTTATTTACACTTCTGTATTTGTTTGCCTTGCTTGTATTTCTATTATCTGGGATTTTTGAGAAGCAAATGATTTTTTCATGTTTTCATGTTTCATGTTTTGGTTTCCTTTCCAGGAATGTTTCAAGTACTTCATTATTGTTGAATGTTGCCTTTTTTTCATATATAGTAAGGTTCAGACTGTAAGTGTAGGTTACTTTGGACTTCATTCTGAGCTCCTTGTTCTTTGGAACATAACATCTTATTTTATTCCTTGATTTCCCATGGGTACAGAATAGTCTTGTATTTTTTCAAATTTCATTTTTTTTATTTTGTCAGTGTAATTGTTAAATTTGATTATTACTTAAATATGTATATATTTAATATATATAAATAAATATAAAACAACTATATATACATAAATTGTACAAAAATATACATAAAATATGCATAAAATCAGAAAAAGAATGATTCAGTCTGTATTCAGACACTATCAGCCCTGTCTTTTGGATGGGTAGCCTTCTTTATCATAAATCCATCAGAGTGTGTGCCTATGTTTTAATTTTTCTTTTACAACATGACTAGTAATAATGTTTTTCATGGCTACACATTTTTAACCTTCACCATGTAACTAGTTTTCTCATTGGGAGGGAGGAAAGGAGAGAATTTGGAACTTAAGGTTTCAGAACTAAATGATGAAACTTGTTTTTGCATGTAGCTGAGAGGAAAATTTTAAAATAAATTTTAAAATTTTATTAGTGAGACCTGTCATCACAGATTAAAGGTTTTTTTTTTTTATTTTGTCAGTAGTTTTTGTTATGCGGTCCCTAAGTTCTGCTTTTACAATTCTCCTCTCCTGTCTCTCCCCACCCTCTCTCTCCCTCTCTTTCTTTGTTTCTATCTTTCTGCCTCTCTGTCTCTCTGTTTCTGTCTTTATCTATCTCTTTCACCACTGAGTAATATCCTACTGTGGTTTTATTTTCTCCTAGAAATTGATACAGTCTTTTAAAGATGCTGATTCATTTTCATTTGTCTGGTAATATTTCTTCATAAAGACTTAAATTCTTTATAATTTCATGTAAAGACCATTCTCAACTGTTATTATTATCTTCCTTAATTGTTTATCAGTTTCTGTTCAAGGTCTTTAGTTGTGTTGTATTCATCCTGAGATCTTTGATAATTTCATATTTCCCCCCCTTATTTTCCTATATTGGTCATTTCTGACTACCTGCTCTCATTGATGGCAACTTTGTTAGAGTCTAGATCTCAAAGTATCTCCTCTCACTCTAGATAATTTATGTTTTACCAATCTAGACTTCTGCTTCCAGCAACGTCTGGATAGGAGAGTGTTTTTTTCCTACAGATTCCTTCCTGTCCTCTACTCAAATGGTTCCACAGTAGGAACTCAATAAATATGTTCTTGCTCTTCTTAACCTATAATGTTTAGTTTAGTAAATGGTGTCCTGCTTTCTAAATTGTTGGATAAAAATATTTAATCAGACAACACCCATGCAATCCTAATAGTTTGTAGATTCTAAATGGGCAGGGCCCTTTTTAGACTTCGCTCAAGGTCTGCACATAGTAGGTTTCTTTGGTTTTATTTGAACTGTGTCTAAAAGTCCTTAACTTAGCTCTTGGGAGTACTTCTTGTATAATAAGATCCTGGCTCATTATATGTAGAAAATTACCTCTTTCAGACATCTGAATGAAATTAATTATTATGTAAATTTTCCATTTTCACTGGATTTCAGTACTTGATTGCATATTACTGCATACTTTATGGCATGTACATTGTGATTTTTCACATAGTCTTTTCATGGCTTTGTGGTGTGTGGGGTGAAGGTGTTTGTCTTTTTCCCCCCATTACTTAAACATTTTTGTAAAGGATCATAAATTCTTTAGAAGAAATGCAATGTGTTCAATATAAAGGATTGTAAAGAATATGTTATTATAGGCTGATTCATTGATGAATAATGTATTCAGAAGTCACATAGAAATCTAAGCATAGAGTAAGAATGTTGCAATCATACTTTCTTCTTCCTTATTTCCTTTCTTCTATAAATTCTTGATTTTTCTGTCCTTTATTCTTCTTCCCCAAATCTTTCTCTTTTCTCCTTTTCTTCTTGTATTTTCCTTCTTTTTTTATACTCACTTTCTCATTATTTCCTTTTCTGACTCATTCCTTACTCCTCCATATCCTTTCTCTTTCCTTTCTTTCTCTTTTTATATCTTTTTTTCTCTTCTTTCTTCTTTTTTTCTACTTCTTCTTCATTCTTAGTCTAATCTCCCATTGCCATCTCTTTTATAGATAAACCAGAGTGGAATGACAAAATGAAGTGTGAGTCATAGGATGGAATCAATCCAAGGAAGTCAAGATCAGATTCTTTTTTTTCTTTTTTTTCTTTTCAATTATTGGCAATTTTTAGCCCGATATGGTGAAGTCTATTATTTGAGAAAATTCTGCTGAACTCAGTGCTTTCTACAGAGCCAAGGCAGCATTCTGAAAATTGCTTGTCTGTTGAAGCAACCCTAGTTAGTACAAGTGCCAGCGTTGACAGATGAATCCATATCTAACCTTCACTGTTCATTTCAAAGAACTGAACATTTCCATTCAGTGTGGTAGGATCGTCCCAAGTTGCTGAATGCCTCTCCTAGTTCAATAGGAAGCTGGCGGGAGTAGTGAAGGAGGAAAGGAGGAAGTAGATTTCTGACCCACCAATTATTGTAATCATTCAGTCCCTTTAATTTTGACCAATTCTTTAGTTGTCAATTTATAACTCATTCTGGCAGTGTCAGTGATTGACATTTTGAGAACCAGCACAGTGCCACCAGTTAGTGAACACACAATTAGAAGAGGTGTCTTAGTCGAGATTTCAATTTTTCAATAATAAGCCAAAGAAGAAAATAATTGAGTTCAATCTGTTCCCCTTCAGTGGTATGATATAAAATTATACTTGTAGGGAACATATTACAATCTTACAAACAAAGATGTTGAAAATTAATCTTCTTATTGCCAGAACTATTTGGAATTAACAAAGCTGCCTTAAGAAATGAACTGCCATTTGAAATTTTACACTGATTTTGTCCAACTGATCTGTGCAGAAGCTTTTTAAAAAAGGAGACAAATAAAAGGAGTATGAGGCAGTTTTGAAACTTTATAGGTTATGGGAGGTACTGAGGTTCCATACAATTGAGTCGTTTGTATGAACTGCAACACAGTAAATCTTAGCACATTAGGATATGCTGTGAACACCCCAGTATACACACAAAAAGAAACAAGTGTTAAACAGATACTATTTACCAAACATTTTTCTAAGCACTGAAGTTACAAATACATAAGTAAAGATAATCCATACCTTTAAGAATATTATATCCTAATAGGGGAAAAGCAGAATCCCTACCAAAGAAACAAATAAAAGCAAAAAACAAAACAATCATGTCTTTGGAGGAGGCATTCTTAGCTCAGAGTAACAGAAAAGACCCTTTATAGGAGGTTTCAATCTGATATAAGCTTTGAAGGTAGCAGGGAATTTAAGAGATGAAGATGAGGAGGAAATATATTCAAATATAAAAACTAGCCTGTGAAAAATAGGTTGACGTAGGTCTTGCTCATTCATTCTAGACTTTCAGGCTTTAGGATGATCTGGACCTCTTGGTAGTAATAATTTAAATCCTTTAATAATGGAGATTAGGCTTACATGTATTAATATCTGCTGTATGCTAACTGCTATCTAAGCTAGTGTTAGGGATTGTAGATCTTCAAATATGATGGAATGTTTATTTATTTTTAGGTTTTTGCAAGGCAAACGCGGTTAAGTGGCTTGTCAAAGGCCATATAACTAGGTAATTATTAAGTGTCTGAGACTAGATTTGAACCCAGGTACTCCTGACTCCAGGGCTGGTGCTTTATCCACTACACCACCTAGCCACCCCGGAATGTTTATTTTCATTGGTTCTTTTTAATAGCTCCAGTTGAGTCTTTGTGTTTTTGCTGTCTATAGGAACAGACCAGGCTCTAATCTGGATGGTCAGAGACAGATCAGACTAGAGACAGGAGAAGCAGAAATCAATTAGAAATTTAATTTCAAAGTGAGGGATGCATATTAGCCACAAGTCCCAGGCTCTATTCTCCTAGCTCTTTTGGGGAATACGCCTTAGTGTTTCCAAACAATTATTTATATACTTGTAGTCAGACAAAGAGTCAAATAGTGTAGTATAGAAACAGTAGTGAGGCATAAATAACAAAAAGTGAAGTAAGGTTGTCTAGTGACAAAAAAGTCTGTTTATATCAGGACTTCATGTCAGAACTGAGCTCAAGGCTTAGTTGCAGCAGTGTTCATCCAGAAGGTGAGAACAAAAGATTGTTGTTATCCCAAGCTCAGAGTACAGCTTGTTTACTGAACCTCAGCTCTGGAAAACAAGGTATTTCCTAATAGTATCTGGATGCTAAATATAAATTATTGTTGGATTTTAAACAATTTCATAAAATTGTTTTATTAATGTTATTTTTGTTTATTTGCCACTCTTTATCCCCCAACATGCGTGCACATGCGTGCGTGCGCACACACACACACACACACACACACACATACTTCCTCCAACTTGATCTTTTCAAATTCTATCTGAAGCACATGGAATGTGATTAAAGAGAAACATGGAGATAAGAAATAAAATATCATGCATACAAAATCCAGAAGCTCACAACAAGAAAACAGAATGAGGAAAAGAGTGCAATATGACCTGGTAAAACTAAATCAGAATTAGATTGTTAAGGACTAAATTGGAGAGTTTGTACTTGATCCTAGAAAAAAAAATGGGAGTCATTGAAGGTTTTTGAAGTTAGGAATATGATGCAGCAGACCTGTGCTTTAGGACTATACCTTTTTCAAGAGTATGGCCAAGACATTGGAGATTCCTGAAGCAGGGAGCCAAATTAAGACTAATGCAATAGTCTAGGAGAAAGGCTGTGAAGACCTGAACTAGAGTGGTGATCATATAAGTTATGGAAACATATGCTCAAAATATCTAGTGGGAGCTTCTTTCATATTCCTGCCTTTTGAAATCTTTCATTTCATTTCAGGTGGAGCTCAAAGGCCATCACTTCTAAGAGAACTATTCTAATTTCTCCTGGTAAAAGTTCTATTTCTGTCTTTAAGTTCTGTAGAGTTCTTTGCATAAATTTCTTTTTTGTATTCATTACATCCTCCTTTGAGTCAGATGTATTTGTAAAATCTGAATTCTCCTCTTCTTTAGAAACTATTTTTTAATTGGACAGTATTTTCTTTAACTTTAGACTAATGTGTTGAATTGATTCCAGCACTTATAAATATCTAATCATTATTTGTTGACATAAATTGAATGGAAAAAAATTAAGAGATACGATGAAATCACTGTGTGAGGTTTGAAGAGGTTGAAATCAAGGTTCAGAGGATCAAAGAAGGATTCATGGAAGAAATGTCATATGCTCAAGATTGAGTTTCAGTTTATTCAGTATTCATGAAGAGACTAGTGAACATTTGAAAAGGATTCTGAAATGTCTGTCAAGATGGTCAAGTAATTGTTTGTTAAAACCCTACAACCTCAGGAAAAAGAATTGCGCATCATATGTGGAATAGCTGAAGAAGCTGGAATCACAAGATAATAAGAAAGAAACACTTAAATTAGTTAAAAAAATCAAAATACATTGATGAACTTAACACTTTAGTAAATGACTTCTTAATCTACTCTATATGGCAGGTAAATATAACATGAGAAACTCTGAAACACTTATAATTTCAATTTATAGCAAGGAGTTCTTTCCCTGGAATAGTGATTCAACTTGAATTACCTTTATCCTAGAATCCCAGATTATCCCTAACTAATCAAAGGGAATAGAGAGTGAGTGGGAGAAGAGAGGAGAAAATAGGAGATTCAGGCAACATAGTGTCTGAGATCAGAAGTTAAGGGGTGTCAATCAAGAGAAAAGGGGGAATGAAAACAAAATGAGACCAAAACTCACCCCTAATTTTACTCACATCAGAGACTCTGTAAAACTAATGCCTATGCTGTTGACTAAGAGGAAGATGGAAACCTAAAGGAATCCTAACCTGAGGAGTTTATGGAGAAGTAAAAGAATAAGAGGTCAAGAAAACAGGAGATAAGCCAGAAAGAAATAACTAGAAATTCAAGAGAAAAGCTAAAAAGCTAAAAGATCAGGAATTAAACCAATGACTCTTTCTTTTAAGAAATGTTTTATTTACAATTACTTAGTAAGCACTTACTGTGTGCCAAACACTGCTAAATTCTGAGGAAACAAGGAAAAGAAGAAATATGGTCCTCTCCCTCAGGGAGCTCACTTTTTACTGTTAGAGACAACATGCAAAAAAAAATATATGCACCTAGAAGATACATGCAGGATAGTTTGGAAATGATCTCAGAAGGAAGGACATAGGATAAGATGAAGTAGATTTCTTAGAGAAAGAAGGAATTATTTTGAACCTTAAGAGAAGCTAGGGAAACTGAGATGTATACACAATGAGGGAGAACTTTCTAGTTATAGGGGACAACCAATGAAAAGTCAATGAGTTGGGAGATGGAGTGTTTTGAATGGCAACAGCCAGGAAGATAGGATGCTGGGTCTGGAATCAGAAAGCAGAGTTCAAATTTGACCTCAGATGTTGCTGTTGATGAAATGATGATGATGATGATGATGATGATGATGATAAACTAGGTGGAATAGTGGATAGAACACCAACCCTGAGTCAGGAGGATCTGAATTCAAATTTGGCCTCAGATCCTTGACTCTTTCTAGCTGTGTGACCTTGTGCAAGTCACTTAAGCTGCCCCATATCCAGGGCTATCTCCAGTCATCCTGATTCATATTGGCGTGATGCTCTGGGAGAAAAAGTGAGGCTGGTGATTTAGACAACACCCCTTTTACTCAAATATTTACTTGTTATGGCATCACCTCCCTGATATCATGGTCTTCTTTGTCATCATCTATTAACCTCTGTTTATTTTACTTTACTCAACTATAAAGTGTGGATGATAATAGTAATTACCTCCCAGGGTTGTGAGGATCAAATGAGATAATATTTGTAGAGGGATTATTTCATAGTAGGCTCTTACTAAATATTCCTTTCCTTCATGAACAAGGAATAGTAAGAAGGCCTACATCATCATGTAGTGTAGATGCATATGAAGGGCAATAAAACATAAGAAAATTGGAGATGTAAGAATGGAATAAATTATGGAGGTCCTGAAAAGCTAAACAGATTATTTTATATATGGTCATGGAGGAACTATAGAGTCACTAAATTTATTGTGTGGGGGAGTGACAAGGTCAGAACTATGCTTTAGAAAGATCACACTGGCAGCTAAGTGGTCTGCAAGAAAAGTTAGAAGGTTGCTTCAGTAGTCTCTGCATGAAGTAATGAGGGTACTAAGGTAGTGACTATGTCAGAGAAGAGATGGGAAAATATATATATGAGAGATATTATAGAATTAGAAATGACAGAACTTGGCAACAGATTGAATATGTGGGTTGAATATAAGTGAGGAGCTCAGAATGATTAACTAGCTTAAAAATCAAGATTTCCAAGTCAATGTTGGTGCCTTTGATAATGATATAGAGATTCTGAAGAGGAGATAGTTTTGGGGAAAAGAGGAGTTCAGCTTTGAATTTGAATTTAAATTGAAAATAGGCATTTATTAAATATCTACTTTGTACTAGGCACAGTAATGCATTTTTTAACAAGGCAATCGGGGTAAGTGACTTGCCCAAGATCACACATTTAGGTAATCATTATGTGTCTGAGGTTGGATTTGAACTCAGGTCTTCTTGACTCCAGGGCTGATGCTCTATCCCCTACACACCTGGCTGCCCCCACAGTAATGCTTTTAAAAATATTATTTCATTTGATTTTCACAACAATTTTGGTATTATCCTCATTATCCAACTGAGGAAACTGAGGTAGATGCAATTTAAGTAACTTATCTACAGCAATTAAATGTCTGAGCATGGATTTGATCTCAATTCTTCCTGACTCCAGACCCATTGTTCTTTCTACTATACTATCTAGTTGTCTAGATTTCTATAGATCTGGTTTGAGATTTCTACTATTCTACTTTTTGATATTTGATATTGGAGGCCAAAAAGATAGGGGCTGCAGAATTTGACCTGATAATCATTAGGAGATAATGACACCACTAAATCAAATAATTTATCTTGGTGAGAAAGACTTGACTGTAGATCCAACAAAGGAGATTGTGAAGGAATGGTCAGTCAGGGAGGAGGATAACCAAGAGATATCAGTGTCACAAAAACCTAGAGATAAGAGAATATCTAGGAGAAATGTGATCAAAAGTATCAAAGAATGGTGATGATGATAATATTTGTCCTTTGACATATTCAGAGAAGGCCATAACATCAGGAGGTGATATCATGACAAGCACATGAATTGGATTTGAGTGAGAGGATGCTGTGCTAGTCACCAGTCTCACTTTCTCCTCCAGAGCCATCTGGGTCCAGTGACCAGACATGGATCAGGATGCCTGGAGATTGTGAGGCAATCAGTTAACTGACTTGCCCTGGGTCACACAGCTAGTGTCAAGTGTCTGAAACTGGATTCAAACTCCTGTCCTTCTGACTCCAAGTCCACATGCTAAATCTACTATGCCACACAGCTGCTCCTATCAAAGGAAGCAGTGAAGATAAGAAGGATGAAGATGGAGAAGATTACATTAGATCTGTCAATTAAGAGGGTGAGAGATGTTTCAATTAAATGATGAGATCTGAAATCAAACTACAGAGTCTAGAGTAGAGTGACAGTAAAGATAGAAATTGTCTTTCTCAAGTTTATCCATGAAAGAAAAGGATATATAAGATGAGAGCTAGCAGAGATAGAACTTTTTGTAGATTTTTATATTGTGAGGATTTTTGTTTTATCATAGGGGAGACATCGACATATTTATAGGCAGTGGAGAAGCAGCTAATAGCAAGGGAGCAATTGAATATTAAGAAGAAAACAGGGGCAATAGAGAGGAAAATATAATAGAAAAAATGGATAGAATGGAATCACCTGTCCAAATAAAGGGGTATGCCTTCAAAGGAGAATGGCCATTCCTTCACATGAAAGCTTTGCAGAGGTGAAGATAGTTGGAAAATAAGTCTGAGGGATGTGAAATAAGCAAGAAAGGAGAAAAGGTAGCTGTTGAGTAATGTTCTCACTTTCTCATTGAAATAAGGCAAGTTTCTCAGTTAGGAGAGAGTCATGGGAAGGTTAAGGATGCATGATAAAGTTTGGGTAAATCTCTCTGGTGAGACAGATGGTGAATTAATTAGGGACATATAAGTTTTGCCTTGCGACAGTCACGGTTAAGTTATGATTATGCAACATAAATTTAGTAGTAGATTCAGTCAGAGAAAGTTTGAGTAAAACCATACCTTACTCAAGGATATTTGATAGAGTGGATAGAGTGCTGGTTTCATAGTCATGAGAATCTGGATTCAAAACAAGCAGCTTAAGCTTGTTTATCTCAGTTTTTCATCTGTAAAATGAACTGGAGAAAGAGATGGCAAAACACTCTAGTATCTTTGCCAAGAAAATGCCACATTAGGCCACAAAGAGTCAGACATGACTGAAAGAACACAGAATAATAACAAAAAAGGATAAATCAACAGAAGTATAATAAGTTCAGAATGAAGAATTAATAAAATATCAAACAACATTTATAACATAGTTTTAACAAACTAGGAATATTTTAAAGTCACCAAGATTCAGGGGAATTAATAGAAACATTCCAAAAAATGAAGGAGCTTAAGTTATAATATTAATAACAAATAAACAAAAACATATACTGCAAATCTGAACCTAATTGTCAATGGCAAAAAAAAGATGAACTTTCCATAAATGTGAAGACACTTGGCCTTGATTCACAGGGAAAGTTTAAATCTATGAAAGGAAGAGATGATTACAAAGATACAGATCATTTCATCAAGAACATGTCAAGCCAACTCTTTATGTAGAGTTATTAAGTGAATGGAATGATATTTTAGAAAAGCATTTGGTAGAATATGTTCAAACATTGTGAAAGAACCAATGAAGGATTGTGGGATAATAATGTAATTAGATGGATTTGGGAATGGTTGAATTGTCTGATTCAAAGAATAGTTGCTAATATTTCAAATGTAAATAAAAAAGATGTCTAGTAGAATATCCTAATGAACTATATTGGATCTGGGCTTTTTCATGATTTATTAATAATATGGATTAAAGTACAGAAGGTATATTTATCAAATTTGTTACTGATTCAAAGCTGGGAACACCAACTCACCCTCAGCATGATAGAATAAAGTATTTGTTTTTCCCAGTAAGAAAACACAGACCATGGAATTTATCAACTAATAGAAAGTTATAATGGAAATGACCTTAGCAGTTATCTATATTTTCAGGTTGGCATGCCTTAGCCAAGGTCAAATATCTAGTTAGTGGCAGAGTCAGGACCTTAATACAAACATCTTAAATCTTAATATACCCTGTGAAATAGCCTTTGGCTATCTCCAAGCTCCTCATCTTTTTTGCTAAGTTCCATGTAACTTTATCCAGAAAATTCAACTTGGATGCTAAATTTAAAAAACAAAACAAAAACTGATGTTTGAGGCTCAGACTGAGGAGGATAGAATGAGGAAGGTCAGGTGGGAATTGATCATTCTCAGTTGATTTTGATAGCCTCAAAATATTTTGAAAACAAATTTTTCCAACCAAGAATGAGTTGTAGGCATTTATTTTGAGTAGAGATTTATATTTTCTAGTGAGCTCAGGTGGAAAATTGGGTACAATGCAAGACTTCAGTGAGCAGCCAGATGCTACATCTGAACAGTGGTTCTGCAGGTCAATAAATAACTCAGAAAAACAAAAATGGCTTGTGGTCATGAGAAATACTGTATTTTTTTAACCAATCAGAAAATAACTGATTGTTTTTCACTTTAAGGCATACAACACCCTACTCAGTTATTTTTATTTGACTTTCTTAAATGTCAATATGTCTATTGCCTTGGAAATATCCATTATAAGTCCAACTAATAAGTCTTAATAATAAGAAATCACTGGACTTACCTTCACCCTTTTTGACCACCACTACTTAGAGAGAAAGGCAATAACTATGAGAGTTATATTGAATTATCTCATGGTCTGTCTTTGGAGCAATGATTATTAATGCTTATGCAATCAATAAGAATCATAACTGGAGCTTTGGATGAGCGACAGGACACGTTAATTATTGTTTTAAAAGTTTTCGTGTTTCTTAGAGTGGAAAGGTCAATTCCATTTACTCATTCATTTGCCCTCTACCCCTTCTGCCAAATCCAGTCTCCTCAGATTTATGAATTTTGTCAGGTTATGTCTGTTCTTATGTCTCTACTCCTTCAAGATTACAAGCTGTGTTTGTCACTATATGATCTCTACCTACACAGATTACAGCATTCTATGATCCAATTGCTGATCTTTAAACATTGTGACCTAAAAAAGATAGGATTTTTGCGGCATTTTAAAATTTGCCTGGAACTTTAATAAACTTTTTTCCCAATTGATTATCTCAATAACTCTCAGAGAGAAGTTCTATTATCATCCCCATTTTACAGATGAAGAAACTGAGACTTAGAGATGTTAAATGATTTGTCCAGCATCACACAGCAGTCTTAGTCATGACTTAAAGTTAGGACTTCCTCATTCTAACTCCACTATGCCATTACAGAACACCACATAACTTCCATTAAAAGTAGTAGTAGGGGCAGCTAGGTGGTGGAGTGGATAGAGCACCGGCCCTGGAGTCAAGAGTACCTGAGTTCAAATCTGACCTCAGACACTTACTAATTACCTATCTGTGTGGCCTTGGGCAAGCCACTTAACCCCATTGCTTTGAAAAAAAGACTAAAAAAAATAGTAGTAGTAGTAGTAGTAATTATAATAAACCAGTGAGTACTGTACTGCTAATAATTTTTTCCATGCTAGACAAAATGGTCATTCAGTAATAAAGATATAGAATATCATTGAACAGGACTTATGTTCACATAAGTCTAGTTTTATGTTAAAAAGCCAAGAGGCTTGTGCAGGATAATTTCAGAACTAGGACTTGAACACAGGTCTTCCTCATCCTGAGGATGGTTTTGTATGCTGGAAGTCACTTTTCAACTATAGGTTAATTAATCACTGAGCAATTTTAAATTTTTTACTGTGCTTTAGGTGTTAAGTGCTGGATTGCAGAAAAAGAAATAATCCCTGTCCTCAAAGAGCTTGTATTCAAATAAAAGAAGACACATGCCTATATAAGCAGAAAGAGAATAATTAAAACTAATCAAAAGGTAGTTTAGGAAGGGAATACATTAGCATTGAGGGCCCTGAGAAGTACTGCTTTCCAGAGAAGGTAGTACTTGAGCTAAGTATTGAAGAAAATAAGACAGTCTATGAAAATGAGATAAAGAAATAATACATAGGAGATATGGAAGCTGGAGTCAGGGTGGGGATGACCAGTGAAAGAGAACAAAGTTAGGAGTATATTTGTGGGTGGGGATCAGACAGCAAGTTTGTTTGGCAACACCAGAGAGTACTGGAAGGTTTATAATTGATCATGAGGCTAGAAAGGTAGGCTGTGACCAGATATGAAGTTTATAAAAGAGGAATAATTTTATTCAAAAACTAATGTAGTGCCAATTCAGTTTGTTGAGTTGGGGTGCCTGGATAACTGGGACATTGTGTCACTTGATCAGCTCTGTTCTTAAGGAAAATTCCCCTGGCAGTTATGTGAAAAGTAAATTGGAATGAGGAGATACTTCTGGTAGTGAAATAATTAGGAAGTTATATCTTGGAGACCAAAAGAACATTTAATACCTTTGATAAAGTAAGAAAATTCAGAAGAGAAATGACTTTCCAGTTAAGAGTTCTGTTACTGACATGTTGAGTTTGAATTCCTTATGAGATTGCCAGTAGGAAATGAGATAGCATGTAAAATATTTTGCAAATTTTAAAATACTATAAAATGCTTTTCTATTATTATTGTTATTATTTTAATAGGTTGTTTATATGTTTATATATATATATATATATATATATATATATATATATATCAGAATGTAACTGGAGCTCAAAATGTAAGGAAGAATTCTTTTAAGGATAAAGGAATCAGATGTTTTTCTTGGCAATAGCAAAAGGAACAGTGAGTAACCAACAACTGAAAATTAGAGAGATGGAGAGGAAACAAGAGAAAAGGACAGAGAGACTGTTAAACAGAAGCAGAGACAGAGATCCAGAATGATAGAGAAACAGACAATTGAAAAGCATTAAAGGATGAGAGATTAAGGACACCTGTAGAGGGTTGGTCTTGTCAAGGAAAAAAATCTCATTATCAGACAATGAAGTAAAATTTCAGAACATTTTGAGATAAAGAGAAAAGAAAAAGGAAGCTCATGTCAATGGTTTGTATTAACTTAGTAAAGTATAAGATGAGGTCTATAGTTGATAAGAAGTGTATGGTGGGATATTATAGGAAGCTTAAGCAGAGCAGAGAAATTTTAGAATATCTTCTGATGTGCATAGAATAAGATATCACTTAGGAAAAAGGAAAAGTATTATCTAGTTTATTTAGGTAAATTAGCTTGAATTTATAATGATTCGGTCAAGTGGATGTAAGGTTTTCAGCTATGGTGGTCAAATATTCCAATTTCTAAGAGATGCAATCTGTTGAGTATGAAACTTAAGGAATTTAATATTAGGCAACCTAGGTCCAAGTTCTAGAAATATTAGCTTCCATTATATCCATACTTGCTGTTTTGTCATTAGCCTCTCATCAGAGGACTCTAAGATAGGTGATGATGATGATGATGATGATGATGCTTGTCCTTCATTCTCAGAGAAGAACATGACTTCAGGGAGGTGATGCCATTCAAGCAAGTGAATTAGATTTCAGTGAGGGACTGCTATGTTTACTAATTTCACTTTTTCCTCCAGTGGTCAGATATCAATCGGGATGACTGGAGATGCCTCTGGATGGACAGTAATCAGGGTTAAGTGACTTGTTCAAGGTTACACAGCTAGTAAGTGAAAATCATCTGAATTCAGATTTGAACTCTGATACTTCTGACACCAGGATTGGTGGTCTGTCCACCACCGAATTGCTCCTTAAGATAGGTAAAAATGCTAAAATGTGTGAATAATGTCTTTTGATTCACACATAAATTGGACAAACATAATTCATACATTTATGTGAGGCAGAATTGAATGAAATCATCAGTCTCACTCTCTCTTCCAGACTCATTAAAGTCCAGTTACAAGACAAAAGTCAAGATGCCTGGTGATGGCCTGGATTCAGTGGATAACTTTGTTATCTTTCTATGTCTAACCAAGTTGCCCACTGGAATAAATTGTTCTCAACCACCAATTTTGATGCAGAAAGTCTTCACATGTTTAGGGGAGACTCTTCCCCAAATCACAGACAAGATTTGAAGGTCTTGCTTGGTTACCCCCAACCTGCTTTAGCCCATAGGTAGGAGTTTGATGAATCAAATGGACTAGAAAGCAGAACTGAAAAAGAGTCTGGCAACCCTTATACCAGAGATGCTAGTCATCCCTTAACTAGTCCAAAGAGTTGGACTTGAATGGGGTCTTGAGCCCAGGATCCTCAGTGCAAAAGGCTAATGCTCTACTGACTGAGATATTCAGGTCCACTTTAGTTTTACCACTTGTGGTTTAATTTGTACATGAGGAACACAGCATTTCTCCTTGACCTCCTGTGGTTAAAGCACATTTCATGGAACTATACTTTTCTATTCCTTCTTTCGAAGAGTTCCTAGACATGAATCAAAATTTAAGTTTCAAATAATTTTTCTTCTAAGCTCCAGAGCAGGAAAATGAAGATAAATGGCACATAATTATAAATAGACAGTTAGATGACAGATAGATAGAATTTAACCTCTGTTTGCCTAATTCACTAGAGAAGAAAATGATAAACCACTGAATTATCTCTGCCAAGAAAATCTCACATGAACTCACAAGTTGAATATGACTGAACAATAGTAACTACAAGAAGCTCATTTTTTTGCTTGGATATTTTCAGAATGATGAATAATTCTATCATTTATATGACTTTACAGTAGTTATATTTTATAAATATGACATTTGATCCTCACAACTATCCCTGGGTAATTTTTGTTGTTGTTGTCCAGTTGTTTTAGTTGTGCTTCACTCCTCATTTGAGTTATTCTTGGCAAAGAAACTGAAGAGGTTTTCCATTTCCTTCTCCAACTCATTTTACAGATGAAGAAACTGAGGCAAACAGAGTGAAATAAGTTGCTTAGGGATCATACAGCTGGCAAGTGTCTGGGGCTAGATTTGAACTCACAAAGATGAGTCTTCCTGACTCCAAAGCTGGCTTTCTATCTACTTCACCACCTAGCTGCCTATCTTATAAATTATTACTATTATCCATTTTACAGTTAGAAAACTGAGGAACACAATGACTGAGTCATACATTTACTTAGTATATATATATATATATATATGTGTAAATATATGTGTGTGTATATATATATATATATATATATATATATATATATATATATGTGTAATCCTCTTTTGTTCCAGAGTTTGAACATTTTAGTTTCTACCGTTTCACTTTGCAAGTCCTCAGGACTCAGTGATCCATGATGTAATGTTATATGTTCTGTAGCTACTTTGCAGCTCTACATTTCTCTCCTTTCATTTCTGAGGCTGTATCCAATTAGAAAAACAAAGGCTTCTGGGTACATTCCTTTGCATACTTTGCTGTTTAAGCAATAAAATCTTGAAGTTCATACCTCCCATGACTCAAAGAGGGAAAAGGAGAGGAAAAAAAAGATAATAAAATTACTGTGCAATCTATCAGAAGGAGAATGGATTTCCTCATTAAGTCAAACAGCAGCAGATAAAAAAAGATGATCTAAAGAGCCCAGTACAAAATAGATCTAGTCAACATTAGAGAGAAATGTTTTCATAAATCTATAAATAGTGATTCCAACACTGTTGTCAGGAGCTAATGGATAGAGAACAAGTACCTTGGACTGATATACACAAGACAGGAGTAATGAATAGTTATGGGCATTATTATAAGTTTATTAGCCAAGAATATCCCCATTCATATCTTTATTTCTCAAGAGAGTAAAAACTGACTAAATAAAATTTGAAATAGGTTCCTGGTTCGTTTGTTAGCATTTACTTCATAATCTTAGAACTGTGCTCTTTGGTGGGTATGTGATGATGAGGAAGATGATGATGATAAAAGTGATAATGGAGTATAGTGCACTCTTATCCAAACAAAAAAAAAACAAGAACAAACAATAATCAATAACCTTCATTTGTATTTATATTTATACATATATATATATATATATATAAAACATACATTGCAAATATGTATATATAGATTGTTATTCAGTCATTTTTCAGTCCTGTTCAACTCCTGGTGCCTCCATTTTGAGGTTTTCTTTGCAAAGATCCTGAAGTGATTTGCCATTTCCTTCTTTAGCTCATTTTACAGATGTGGAAGCTGAGGCAATTAGGGTTAAGTGATTTGTCCAGGTTTACACAGGAATAAGTGCCTAAGATTATATTTGAACTCAGCAATATGAGTTTTCCTGATCCAAGCCCGGTGCTCTATCCACCTAATTTAATAGATGCTCAAACAGACTAAAGACAATTTTGTGACTTACCCTATGTCACTTAATTATTAGGGGATAGAGACTGAAAACAAATTCAGAGTTGTGGATTTTAAACTCAATGCTTTTCCAGTTATATTCTGCTCAGAAAATTTTCATAAATAGTAGGATTCTTATATGGTCTTTTCCTGTCCCCATTTATTTTTCTTTTATTCAAATTTCCCCATCCCCACTTACTTGCTATTCATTGTTTTTCCCCATTCTCTAGCTCAGTCTACTTCTCCATGCTTATACTTCCTATTTTTTTCCCCCATGAACCCTCTTCATTCAAACTGATGTCCTTATTTTTTGGTAATTTCCTCTCCTGCACAATTCTATCTCTCTTCCTTTCTTGTCATATCCAGAATATTCACGTGCTGAAGTACTCTCTAACTCATATTTACTTTATATGATACTTTAAGGTAGGAAATTGTATTCCTCACTACACCTTATTAAGGTTAGGAGTAGAACAATTAACTGCAACCTGGGGAGTTTGTGTCCACTGCCACACAGCTAGGAAGAGTCAGAATAAAAAATTGAAGACCTAGTCTCTGGCCAGCAAATTAACAGTCTTTTCAGAAGCCACTCTCTTGACTCCCTGGGGGCAGCTCCATTTGCATCTTTTCCTGGAAGTCTTCCCTGACCACTGAAGCTCTCAGGGAATGCGCCTTCCTCCAAGTCCTGCTCTAGTTACCTTCATTTGAAAGCATTTGGAAAGGGATATACTCAAGGCATTGTTAATAAGATATAAGACAGCAGGTGTGGTGAGCTAAAAAGGGACAAAGCCATTATCCAGGTGGTTTGTGTGCTTAGACTAGCCTCTCAATGATTTTTTTTTTATGAATTCCCAGCTGTGCAAAAGCATCTGTGGAATTTTCAAGTATTGAATCTGTCCTCACCTTTAGTCAAAGTAGTTGCCAATTTAACATGAGAACTAACAGACTGAGTGAGATCAGTTACTCTTCCAGTCCAACACCCATTTATTGGCAGCGACTCCCAATGATATTTTATGAATCTTTTTTTTTCTTTAAAGTTAGCTTTCATGTCATTTTGCTAATGCTATTAGAGATTGAGCATGAATAGTCCTAACTTGAAGGAACTGGTTAATTTAGTTCATAGGCCAGTATAAGAAAGCAAAGAAGATAATTTTCCACACAATTAAAGATGCCCTAGGAAAGAGGTATTTGATTCTGTTCTTTTCCTCAGAGAATTTTAGTAGAAATAAAGGATTAAAGTTACAGAGAGACAGGCAAATTTCATCTCAGTGGATGAGAAAAGGTTACTGTTTTGTTTTGATTCCTCTTTTACAATGTAAATAACTTCCATTAATATGAGGCTTTAAGGTCTGAAAAATCACAAATCTGACCATGGAATTTTTGTTGCCTCTGAGGAAAATTCATATTCCTCTGTTTAGTATTTAAAACTCTTCAGTACCTGGCTACAAATAATCTTTCCAATCCTACCACTGCCTTTAACAACTCTTTGATTTGGTCTGTTTCTGTGATCACCAGGGGTATTACTCCCCTTTATGTACTTGATTCATAATCAAACTGACATTTTTGGTTATTCTTTCAATGCAATCTTTCATCTCCTTCCCCCATGCCTTTTCATGAATGTCTTCCATTTCTAGAATTCACTGGCCCTCAACCTCTTAAAGCCTAACATTTTTGTTGTTGTTTTTTGCAAGACAGTGGGGTTAAATGACTTGCCCAAGGTCACACAATTAGGCAATTATTAAGTGTCTAAGGCCAGGTTTGAACTCGGGTGCTCCTGACTCCAGGGCCAGTGCTCTATCCACTGTACCACCTAGCTGCCCTCCACTGTGCCACCTAGCTGCCCCAAGCCTAACATCTTAAATGAAGCCTTTACTTACCACTCCCCTTAATGCCAGTGACTTCCTCCTCAAAAATTGTCCAATATTTGCTTACACTTATTTATATTATTCATTTTCCTGAAAGAATGTAAATTCACTTAAATTAAATAAAGCCTCTACACAGACATTAAAGCTACAGATTTTACCAAAATAAGAAAAGATTAAAACAAGTTTTCAACTGCAGTCATTATGGAGGATCTTCAGTGAAGGTCTGTCTCTTGAGGGAAAAGAAGAAGTAAAGCCCAACTAAGGAGAACAGCAAAGCCAGCTGAAGGCTTTGAGTCACAGTATAGTCCAGGTTCCTGTGTCTAGATAGTAGCACAGGTACCAGTAAGCCAGCAGGAAGAAACTCAACCCCAATCAAAGTCTGAACCCTAGGAACACTGGGGCAAGACAGGACTGCATTGGGAACAAACAAAGGCAGAGCCTGCCAGCTATCAGACCTCTGCCCCAAGCACAAAAAGTGTGAGTCTACACTTACTATACCCCAAAGGCACAGAGCTCAATCAAAATGAGCAAAAAACCTAAAAGAACACTAACTATAAAAAAGCAACTATGTAGAAAATGATAAAAATGCTACCTCAGAAGAAAAAAGCAGTGAAAAATTGCCTACATGGGGTGTTTCAGAGGAGAGTAAGAATTGAACTCAAATCCTAAACCTTAAAAGAGGATAAAAATAATATAAAATCCAAGGAGAGAGAGAGAAGAAAAATTGGAAAAAGAAATGAGAGCCATGAAGGAAAATCCTGAAAAATTGACCAAAGAAATCAACTCCTTTAAAATTTATAATAGCCAACTGGAAAAGAATGTAACTCTTCAAAAGATAAAATCAGCCAACTGGAAAAAGAATGCAATTAATTTAAAACTCAAACTGACCAACTGGAAAGGGAATGCAACTTAGCAAAAAGTAAAATTAATCAGTTGGAAAAGAAAACATGAAAGCTAACTGAAGAAAATAGAACCCTAAAACTTAGAATTGGACAAATAGAAACCAATGAATCTATGAGATATCAAGATTCCATAAACAAAGTCAAAAGACTGAAAACATTGAAGAAAACATAAAGAACATTTTTGAAAAAACAAAGGACTTGAAAAATAGGTCCAGGAGAAATAATTTATGAATTATTGGTCTACCAGAAGGTTTAAATTAAAAAAAAGCCTGGAAAATATCTTTCAGCAAATTATCTATAAAAATTGTATAAATTTGCCAGGACAAGAAGATAAAATAGCCATTGAAAGAAAACAAAAACGCTTCCAGAAAGAGACCCCAATATAAAATTCCAAGGACTATTATAGACAAATATAATTCTCAAAAGAAAGGAGAAACTATTGCAAACAATCAAAATGAAGCAATTTAGGGTCGGCTGGGTGGTGCAGTGGATAGAGCACTGGCCCTGGAGTCAGGAGTACCTGAGTTCAAATCTGACCTCAGACACTTAATAATTACCTGGCTGTGTGGCCTTGGACAGTCCACTTAACCCCATTCATTGCCTTGCAAAAACTAAACTAAAATAAACTAAAATAAAAAAATGAAGCAATTTAAATATGAAGGACGTGCAATCAGTTACACAGGACTTATCAGCTTCAACATTAAAGAGTATGTGTGCCTGGAATATGATATTTTAGTATTTTGAAGGTCAAAGGACCTTAGGTTACAACCAAGAGTTTACTCTCCTGCAAAATTTAGGATATTCTGTGTCAGGGAAAAGATGGATATTAAAGAGAATAGAGGATTTCCAAAATTTCCTGATTAAAAAAATACAGAATTGACCGGAAAATTCTATCTTCAAGTATTAGACTCAAGAGATGCATTAAAAAGTTAAGCAGACAGGGGAACAAAACAACAAATGTTAGTCAAGAACATTAAATTGTATACAATCTTACAAGGAAAGATAACGCTTGTAACTCTTGAGAATTGTATTGGTCTTAGGATAGTTTAAGGGTTGAATACAGTCAGAGAGATTGTAATAGAAGATAATGGGTACAGTAGGTCTTTTCCATCTGTACAGGAAAATCAAAGTGACATCATTATATTTAAGATAAATGAACTGTGACTGATCAGACCAAGAATGCTCTACCACAGGTTGAACACAAATAGTCCAGTTGAAAAACTGGGGTGTTTACTCTAAGCTTATGTGTCCTTGACCTACTTTAATTACACCTTCCTCATGGAGCACAGAACTTTCTCTGATGAGAGCATACTATGCTGGGGAATCCTGTGCCTCTGTAAAGTTCTTAGAGAGACCTTTAGAGAGACCAAGTACTTAAGAGTACTTAGAGACTAATCAGATGTGATTTTACTAGTGATTTAGAGATTTGTTTTACCATAGGGGGCAGAGGGTGAGAACCTACTTAGAAGGATTGTACATAAAGAGATTAGGAAGTGATGTTATCTTAAATGGAGCTTTAATTAAGGAGGGTTAAGTACCATGGTTGAGAAGATTAAAAGGGGAGAGTGTTGGAGAAAATGTACTTGATAGGGCTATAGGGCTATGGTTGGGGTTGGAATACTAAAGAGATAGAGGGAATGAGTATACTTAGAGGAATTGGATAACAAAAGATCATGAAAAGATTTTGCTTTAGCTTAATGCTTTGGCTACTATAGGAGGAAGCATGCTTGGGTGGGGTACAATTAGTTCATGAAATGATTTAGCTTTACATGATATTTTGGTTCATGAGGATTGTGTATCCATGAAGTTACATGAAAAGGGGATAAGGAATAAATTTAATTATGATTTAATGTGATTCATGACTCTTGAGAAATATATTTACTTTGAGATCAGGATTGCTTACCACTGATCTTTTTACTTCAGCTGAAGCAAAACATATTTTGCTCCAACTTTTTACCTTTACCCTGTGTGTATCTCTCTGCCTCAAATGTGTTTCTTGTAAACAACATATTGTAGGATGTGGTTTTAATCTATTTTTCTATCCAATTTCATTTTATGGGAGAGTTCATTCATAAGATTACTAACTCTTTATTTCCCTTCATGTTATCTTTCCCCATTTGTACTTCACTTTTTCCTTTCCTTTTATTCTTCTTCACCAATGTTTTGCACCCTTTTCCATTTAACTTTTCTTTTAAATTTTGACTTTCAGTTTATTTTTACATATACCTTCACCTCCCTTTTTATCAGTCTCTTCTTCCCTTTTCTTTCCCTCCCATCCTCCCTGTATGGTAGGATATATTTTTAAACCCAACTGACAAAGTAAAAGCAAAAATAGATCTCATTAAAAGGGATAAGGAAGGAAACTGCATCTTCTTAAAAGGTATCATAAGCAATGAATTTATATTATTAAACATATATATATATATATATATATATATATATATATATATGCACCTAACGGTATAGCATCCAAATTCTTAGAGAAGAAGCTAAATGAACTATAAGGAGACATAGACAGCAAAACTCTCAGAACTAGATAAGTGTAATCACAAAATAAACAAGAAGGAATTTAAGATGATTAAAATCTTAGAAAACTTAGATTTGTTAGATCTCTGGAGAAAACTGAATGGGAATGAAAAAGAATATATCCTTTTCTTTGCAACATATTGCACCAATACCAAAATTGACCATGTACTAGAGCATTAAAACCTTACAATCAAATATATAATGGCAGAAATAATAAATGCATACTTTTCAGATCATGAGGGCAATAAAAATTATCTGTAATAAATGGCCACAAAAGATAAACCAAAAATTAATTGGAGATCAAATAACTTAATTTTAAAGGATAAGTGGATCAAATAGCAAATCATGGAAATAATCATTTCATCCAAGAAAATGATAACAATGAAATATCATACAAATTATGGTATGTGAATGTTATGAAGTACTATTGTTCTATAAGAAACCATGAATGGTTAGACTCTAGAGAAACATGGAATGAATTCCAGGAACTATTGCTGAAGAAGGTAGCAGAATCAAGAGAACATTGTACACATTAACAACATTGTGAGATGATTAAGCTTGATGGATGAAACTCTCTCAGCAGTTCAGAGAGCTCAGACTACCCTGGGAGACCTGTTACAGACAAGGACTACTATTCACATCCAGAGAAATAAAAACAAAACAAGCAAAAAGTCCCTACAGAATCTGAATAAACACTGTTCACTTAAAAAAAAATCTCTTATGTTTTTGGGAAGGTAGGATAGTAGGAAATTATACAATGTTCATATACATGTGGATCAATGTTGTAAAACTTTGATAACATGTAATTGGAAAAATAAAATAAAATATAAATTGGGGGAAAAAAGAATGTAAACGCCTTGAATTCTGCCACTCATTTTTCTCTTTGTTTTTTCTCAGTTCTTTGTATAGTGTCTAATACACAGTTGTTATTGTTGTTGCTGTTGTCTGTCCTTTATTCTTTTTTTAATTTATTTTTTATTCTCATTTTGTACAAATGTTTTTCTTTACATTAATAATATATACTTGTTTACAAGTAAACAAAATACCCCTCCCCCCATGAATATAGATAGACTTGCTTGGGCGAAAAAAGTAAAGGGGGGAGAAAAAAATTAAAATTAAAAAAAATAATAGTAATAATTGTAGGTATGGCCAGGTGGTGCAATGGATGAAGCACCAGCCCTGGAGCCACGAGCACCTGAGCCCACATCCAGCCTCGTAAACCCAATAATCACCCAGCTGTGTGACATGCAAGCCACCCGATCCCCACTGCCCTGCAAAAACCAAAAAGAAGAAGAAGAAAAAAAGACCCAAAATAAAATAAAATAGTAATAATAGTGGGGTGGCTGAGTGGCAGACAGAGCATTGGCCCTTGAGCCAGGAGCACCCCGGTCCGAATCCGGCCCCAGACACCCAATGATCACCCTGCTATGTGGCCCCAGGCAGGCCACCCAGCCCCACTTGCCGTGCACCCTCCCCCAAATAATAATAATAACAAAAAATGTGCTTCAGACTTTGTTCCAACACCATCAACTCTGTCGTGAGTGCATCACATTCTTTATAAGTCCATCACAAAAGTTACTTCCATATTTTTCCAACGTTGCCATTGCTGATCTCAACTCCCTCGTTTCTTATTTCTCCACTACCATGTACTATATTTTCTCTCTCCTTTCACTCTGACTCTGCTGTAGGGTCGCTGAGTGGCGCAGCAGACAGATCCCTGGTCCTGGGGCCAAGAGGCCCTGAGCCCCCATACCACCCCTTAGGCCCAGAATCCACCTGGCCCTATGGTCCTGGGCAGGCCATCCAATCCCAGCCCCTTGCAAGAAGTAAAAAAGAAAATGTATTATATCTGACCACTGTCCCCCCATGGTCCATCCTCTCCTCCTTTATTCACATCCCCACCCCTTCCCCCTGCTCCCCCCTCCTTCTTACTCCAGTTGTCTATACCCCATTGAGTATATTTGCTGTTTCCTCTCCTAGCCATCTCTGATGAGAGCAAAGGTTCCCTCATTGTCCCTTGCCTCCCCCCTTCCATATCATTGCAATAGATCATTGTAATAAAAAAAATCTTATTATGTGAAATAGCTTGGACTATTCCCCCTCTCCTTTTTCTTTCTCCCATTCCATTTCCCTTTTTTTCTTATTGACTCCATTTTTATACCATATTTTATCTTCGACTTCAGCTTTCTCCTGTGCTTCAACTATAAAAGCTCCCTCTACCTGCTCTATTAACTGAGATGGTTCATATGAATATTATCAGTATTGGTTTTCTATACATGCAGTTCATCCTCATTAAGTCCCTCATATTTCCCCCCTCTCCTCCAATCACCATGCTTCACCTGAATCCTGCATTTGAAGATCAAACCTTCTGTTCCTCTCTGGCCATTCCAAAAGGAACCTTTGAAACTCCCCTGCTTCATTGAAAGTCCATCTTTTTCCCTGGAAGAGGACATTCAGCCTTGCTGGGTAGTTCATTCTTGGCTGCATTCTAAGCTCTTTTGCCTTCCGGTATATTGTATTCCAAGCCCTACGAGCTTCCAATGTAGCTGCTGCTAAGTCCTGAGTGATCCTGACTACAGCTCCATGATATTTGAACTGTGTCCTTCTGGCTGCTTGTAATATTTTCTCTTTGACTTGGGAGTTCTGGAACTTGGCTATAATATTCCTGGGGGTTGGTTTTTTGGGATCTCTTTCTCGGGGGGATCGGTGGATTCTCTCCATTTCTATTTTGCCCTCTGCTTCTAGAATATCAGGGTAATTTTCCTGTAGTAATTCTTTGAAAACGATGTCAAGGCTCTTTTCCTGATCATGACTTTCAGGTATTCCAATAATTTTCAAATTATCTTTCTTAAGTCTGTTTTCCATATCAGTTGTTTTTTCAATGAGATATTTCACATTTTCTTCTAATTTTTCATTTTTTTTTGTTTTGAAGTATTGATTCCTGATTTCTGGTAAATTCAATTTCCCTGAATTCTATTCTTTGAAGGATTTATTCTCCTCAGAGAGTTTTCTTATGTCTTTTTCCATCTGGCCAATTTTGCTTTTTAAAGCATTCTTCTCCTCAATAACTTTTTGAACCGTTTTATCCATTTGACCTAAGCTGGTTTTTAGCATGCTATTTTCTTCATCATTTTTTTTTTTTTTTGGATTTCCTTGACTAAGCTGCTGACTTCATTTTCATGTTTTTCCTGCATCTTTCTCCTTCCTTTTCCCAGTTTTTCTCCTAACTCCCTCATTTGATTTTCAAAGTCTTTTTTGAGCTCTATCATAGCCTGAGCCCAATTTCTGTTTTTCTCGGAGTCTTTAGATGCAGGAGCTTGTCCTTCCTCATCTTCAGACTGAGTATTTTGATCCTTCTTGGGCTCATTTGCAAAATATTTCTCAATGGTCTTCCTTTTGTTTCTTTGTTCATTTTCCCAGCCTAAGCCTGTTTTTTGGGGGTGCTTCCTGAGCTTTTGGGACACTCCTACAAGGGTCTCAGTGTGCGAGGCTCTGTCCTCCCTCCTGGTCTGTGAATGACCATAAGTGCCTCCCTCTGCCATGGGGCTGAGGTGGGGGGGGCCTGCTGTTCTATGGGGGGGGGGCCTAGACTTCGATCAGGATCTGAATGTGGTCAGAGCCCCAGAGTCCTGTTCCAGGGGCAGAGGACAGAGCTCTGCAGTCTCTCTTCACTCCCCTCCCTCAGTTCAATGGGCTCATGCCCTGGGGGCTCCTGCTTACCCCCTTCTTCTGTTTCCTGCTCTAGGCTGCCAAAAGACCAGGCTGCTGGCTGTGTGCCCTGAGGGCTGGGCTCCAAGTGCTTGCTCTGGCAGAGGTCCTCCGCTATTTCCCCACTTTGTGCCAGTGCTCCCCGGGGTGCAGCTCAGGCGACTCCCCAGCTGCTGTGTGAGCTGAGGCTCCCAGCGCCCTGGGGCTGCCTCCGGGAGGCTGAAGTTCTTTGGCTCTGGCAGGCCGCCCCTCTGACCCCGGGGAGCAGAGCCTTTCTGCTCTTTTCCAGGTTACCTTGAGTAGGAGAACTGCCTCACTGGGTCCCTTTGTAGGTTCTGTCTCTCCAAAGTTTAGTTAGAGTCCTTAGTTTATGAGTTTTTATCAGAGAGCTCCTAAGACTCGATCCCTTCATGTCGCTATCTTGGCTCCGCCTGTCTGTCCTTTATTCTTGAAGACCATTACATCAGGGAGGTAAAGTCATTACATGCAAGTAATATTCAAGTGTGGGGAAGGTTTTTTTGCAAGGTCGCCAGTGTCACTTTCTCCACATAGTAGATCTTTAATAAATACTTGCTGGTAGTCTGAAAGAATATTGTCCTTGTAACAATCTTGTGAATTATGCAGGGTGTATATTTTGAATACTACTTCACTGATGAGAAAAGTGAGGCTTTGAGGGGTTACTTGGCATGTTTATAGGCACATGGAGAGAGATACATGAATATGGCTTCTAACCAATAGTTCATAATCCCAAGTCTACTTCACTATGCTTGAGTTTTCTCAGTGCCATGGCAGAAAGTCATAAATCACCTAGGCATGGAGGCAATTCTGTGGAAGTGTTTAGACCATGTGTGCGGATGTTTGAAAGGGGATTCATGTTCTGATGTACTGATTTTAGGACTGTCTTAAACAACCTTTTGTTTTGATCTGGACCTATAATTTCGCTTATATAAAGAGTTTGCTATATTAATTACTAGGAGCAATTTCTTTTAACGTCTTATGGAAGTTCATATGACATTCAAGAATAAAGTGACTTGCCTAGAGTCACACAGTTCCTATATTTTGAAAGGAGACCTTGAATGTGTGTCTGCTTGTTTTGAGGCTAATATACTTTGCTTCCTTTTGAAAACACATAATGAGCAAACAAAACCAATTCTGAATCTTCCAGAGTAATGTTTGACTTGTGTTTCCAAAGAAGACCAGGATGTCAGGGAGGTGATGCCATGACAAGTATTTGAATTAGATCTGAGTGAGGGGAGGCTGTGCTAAGTCACCACCCTCACTTTCTCCTCAAGAGTCATTTGAGTCCAGTAACCAGATACCAATTAGGACAGCTGGAGATGGCCCCGGATGCCAGGCAATCAGGGTTAAGTGATTTGCCCAAGGTCACACAGCTAGTAAGTAACAAGTGTCTGAGGTTGGATTTGAACTACCTTCCTGACTCCAAGACCAGTGCTCTATCCATTGAGCCTCCTAGCTGCCCTATTTTCCAGAGTAGTTCTTCTATCAAACAAGTAGTTCTAACCATAAGTAAATAAACTGGAAATGATCTAGATTCTATTCAGGTGGGCCACTGACTAGGTACTGTGTGGAGCACATATTAACAAACAAAGCTTTTTTGCTACTAGTTCATTTCCCTATAAAGTTTCTCTAAATTCACAAGGAGTCTTGGGTATATGTAGCTTAAAGATTACTAAAATTTCATTCATTCATTCTCTTCCATCCATAAATATCAACCTAAGATGAGGGGGTGTTTTCTTTCCCTTTTGGATTATGTTCTCTTTTCTGAACCTTAAATCATACATTAATAAGATTGTACTATATTTCCTTTTTATGGCAATATACTTTAATATCAATTTTAGATAGCATAGAACCACAATCAAACATTTAAAGGAAAAAGAAAAAAACTTGCATTTAGAGGCCTTGTTGGATATAGGGGAAATTAAATTATTCTCTAAATTATTTCTTAAAAGATGATACTATTAATTTGCTAGGCTCAGAAGGCCAGTAATTTTGGAAAACTTAATGGTGGCCACCAGATTGGAAAAGAAGAGTTTCTGTCCTCATTCTAAAGAAGGGCAATGCTAAAGAATGTCCAAACTATGGAACAATGGTGCTCATTTCAGACACCAGCAAAGTTATGCTTAAGATTCTGAAAATTAGATTTGCCAACATGTGAATGGAGAACTATCAAAAGAACAGTCTGGTTTTCAAAAAAAAAAGCAGAGAAACTAGAGATGAAATTGCCACCATTTTCTGAATTACGAAAGCAAGAGAGTTTCATCAAATAATCTCCTTCTGCTTGAGTGACAACACTAAAGCTTTTGACTGTGTGGATCTTACTGAAATATGACAAGTCCTTAAATTGATAGGAATATCAGAAGATCTTACATGTCCCCTTAGTAATATAAATGCAGACCAAAAAGCAACAGTTAGAACCAACATGGAACTGGTTGGTTTAAAATTAGAAGATTGGTAATATTGTCATCTTATTATTTATCTTATTTGCAGGGTTTATATCATGAGAATGCTAGGTTGGGTGATTCAAAAGTTGGAAATAAATTTGCTGGGAAAAATATCAAGAAACTCATTTATATATCAAACTATATCACTCTAATGGAAGAATTAAGAAGTTTCTTGTTGAAGGTGAAAGAAGAGTTTAAAGTTGATCTGAAGCTTAACCTTAAAAAAAACAAAACAAAATTAAGATCTTGCCAAATAGTTTTATTGATTCCTGGCAAATAAAGGGAGAAGAAATGAAAGCAATATCAGATTTTATATTCTTGAGTTAAAATATCACTGGAGATAATAACTGCAATCATGAAATAAAAAGCTGTCCAAATCTGGACAGCTTACTAAAAAGCAAACATCACCTTACTAATAATGGTCTGTATAGTCTAAGTCATGGCTTTATAGTAGTAATATAGTACCTGTAGTAACATATATAACTGAGAACTAGACAATAATGAAATCTAAATTTAATTGCAGAATTAATGATTTTGAATTGTGATCCTGGAGAAGACTTTTAAGAGTCCCTTTGGATAGCAAGGAGATCAAATCTGTCAAAACTTAAAGAAAGTAATTCAGACTATTCACTGGATTGACAAATACTGAAACTGAACCTTAAATACTTATGCCATCTAATGAGAAGATAGAACTCATTAGCAAAGACCTTGATTTTGAGAAAGATTGAAGGAAAAAGGAAAAGAGAACAGTAGAAGATGAAATGGGTAAATAGTGTCATGGAAACAATGAACATGATCTTATACAGATTTCAAGAGATAGTGAAAGATAAAAAGTTTTGGTGTGCTTTGATCCAGGATTCATAAAGAGTCACATATAACTTAACAAATAAATAACTGCAGCAAAATTTCTGGGTGCAAAAAGCCATAAGAATGGTATGTAGGCATAATCAATGCCTTTGAGGGGAATTTGATGGGATTTAGTTTAGTCTTGTAATAGATTTATGATTATATGAATATACATGCTCCAAGGAAGAAAACTCCCTCTACCAATTCAGATGTAAAATATCTAACTTTGCAGAATTTCATGAGACTGTGACATACTATGTGACTGCCCAACATCAATTAACCAGTATGTGTCAAAGGTGGAAGTATTCTAGAAGGGTCTGTCTCCAAGACTACCTCTCAAATCGTTATACTATAGAGGCATTGACCTTTCATGGAGAAATAAAAGGGATTTGACTTGTCTTTCTTAGCCCCACAATATTGAGTAGCAGTGTCATAGGGATTAGATATAAATTGAACAGACACAAGCAAAGAAACAAACAAAAGTGTCCTCAATAATTACAGCTTCTATAACTCCTATAAAAGGGCTCATAAAAGGTTTTGGGTACAAAAAGACTCATGGGCTAAATAAAGTTTATCAGATTTTAATCAAGCTTCAGGAAGCTCTGACCCACTTGAAAGTTGTTAGTATGAGTTTAAATCATCAGGATACAGCAAGGAGGAAGATTTATCTGGTAGTCCAAAGCATCACATCTAAGGGAAGTGGGAGGTGGGGAAGTAAAAAAAAGAAAAAAAAGGGAAATTAAATTGAGTGGATCTGAATCTAATAAAGAGTAGAGAGCCAAGAAAGACAGATAAAAAAGGAAGAAAACTTTTACCAAGAAGTCTGTACAAAAAAAAAACACAAACAAAAAGAAACTTAAAACATTTTTGAATGAATTCTATAAGTGAGGTCACTCAGAGACAAGTGATAAATTGGACCAGTTCAAAGCTACCATTTGACAAGATGATTCAGTGAGGTTTCCATACCTGACTAGCATCTACCAAAGTAGTAATGTCTAAAGCTGTGGGTTATATGCTCAATTGGAATTGTATTTGGTTTATTTGACATTCCAGAGGCTTATTTGTGATATACTTTAAATTTAGGTTCAAAAATGGCTTATGATCATGTAAACTCCCTCAGTGATCATAAAGAAGGGTGACAGCTAGTTGGAGAACAGGCTTGATTTGTGCTAACCTTGCTAAGTAGTTCAGTTGCTATTATAAATAATAAACTCCCCAAACATAATGAAGTAGTAACTGACAATGGAAAATCAATAATGCATGAATACATTCTCATGATTTACAAGCATTTAAGCCTCAGTATTGGGCTGAAAGAGATGTCTAGGCAACAAGGAGTGATTGTGCCTAAGATAATGATAGGGAGGGTAAGGGCATTAACCATAATTATATTCATGCTTCATAATTACTATAATTATTCCAGTCACATGAGAGGGGGAGTTAATACAGACAGGTCTACTAATTAATAACACAGCTTTGGATATATATCAATATTATATTTTAATATTTTCAAATTTTTTTATGTATAGGCAAATTTTTCATCAATAGCATCTATTCGAGATTTACCCAGAGTAGGCCTCTGTTAAAATATTTTGCTCAATTAAATCACAGGTAACATGATTTTTCTTTTCTCTTATGTTATAGGGATAGGAACAAGATCTATTAATTTAGTGGTATAGGTAAATTCAAGATGAGTAATCTCCATCTACCAAGATAGGGGAGCACTTTCATTCATAATCTTAGGAAGATTCAGAAAACACTGAGAAATTCATTGGTTGCACAGCCAGTAAATCACAGGTGAAATGTAAAGTCAGATCTTGATGGCTTTGATACCATATTTCTATCCACTATGCTATGGTGTTTCTATAATTAAATATACTAAGGATAAATAATAAGTTGATCTAGGTGACCTATTTTCCAGGTATATAGTGATTTATAATTATAGTCCAGTGTCATATGATTTTTCCAACTTGTTCCATTGCATGGTGAGATGAGCAAAAACTATTTCCAGGTTCAACCATTTACAGGTGAGGAAACTGAGTTCCCAAAACATATTCTGACTCAGTCAACATAGCTGAGTATCTAAGCAACCAATCTGAACACTAGAGTTAGAATTAGAAATCCATTGTTCTTTCCATGATACCACATCAGCATTGTTAAGATGGACATCCTCAATAGGAGAATATTTTAATTACAGTGCAGATAGAAAATTGGAGAAATGGCAATATGGAAATAATACTAAGTTCATTCATGCAAATTTGATTTGAGGGAAAGGCAGTATCTAAAAATGAAAATAAAATAAATATTTCCCTAAGAAAAAAACAAGCATATAAATTCTACAAGATGGTAGACTAAAAGAAAAAAAAAACAATTAAATCAACATATACCAAAGTATGGAGGCAAAACCTTTTTAGAGAGTTTTTTTAAGTTTCCTTCCTGAATAGGATCAATGAATAAAAGCTCACAAGAGTAGCAGTGCAAACAAGCAATAAGATCCCTAGTTTCAGAGGTCAGGGCTCTATTATTGCTAGGAGGATGCTGAGAGAATGGAAAATATAATGGCTTCAATTTACTTATTCTAACAATATATTTTATTGAACCTCATCTTTTTCTTTTCAACCAAATGAGTTTCTCCAATAAAAAAGGTGCTAACAAGTTCACACAAGCATGAAGTTAGACATGCAAGCCTTTTCCATTTTCTTAAAATGACACTCTTAGTTCAGACGAAATCATTGTTGAAGCATTTGGAAGCAAATGAAATGACCTGTAGGCCATGATCCATAAGACCAGGAGTGTGAAGGTCACCAAAAGAATGGACAGGGTTGTTTTTTAATAGATTTCAATTCACCATTCTTTTGAAGCAAGTCAATTGATAACTGTGTTTCTGAGTAACCAATGTTTTATAACTCTGGAGAGATACCAAGTCTGTGTCAATTCATAACATTCCTTAGCTTTTAATATTTCAATTCCTTATATTCTTAGATGCTGGGGATATGCTTACTACCGACCCAACCCAATCATAATAATAGTTTTTATCCCTCCAGTTTATCAGTTTGGTATGATTCTGGCTCAGTTTTATCTTTGTGCTGGTAGCACAACATAATATTTTCTCTACTGTACTTTGCAATTTACAAATTGCTCTCTTCATTAACAACCCAGTGATATCAGCAATAAAAGTAGTAGAATTTATATAAAACTTAAGAGTTTGCAAAGCACCTAATCCTTACAACAGTTCTCTGGGGCTAGTTAGCATTGAGGGCTGTTCGACTCATTTTATGGAGCCTGAAACTTAGAGAAGGAAACTAACCTGGAAGTAATAACAATCAGCATTTGGACTCAGGACTTTCCTGGACTACAGCTCCAGAGATCTTTCCCAGAAACAGGGCTATCATCTCCAACAGTTTCAATCCTAGGTCAATGATAGTGAAAATATTTCCCTCCTTGCAGAAATGTAAGGGATTATGTATTTGTAATTTAGTATATTCTTGCAGATGTGGTCTCTTGTGCAGGTTGATTTTATATCTAGATCTAGAGCTAGATAGACAGATGGCTGGATGGATAGAGAGATAGATTTCTTTCTCATATAAAAGGATTCATGTTGGGGAAGGCAGGGTGAGAGCAGGGTATTGAGTAGGTATGACTATGAGACAAGATCAAAATACATCAATAAAACATTTTAATATAAATATTTTTTTAAAAAAATAAACATAAATATTGCATATCTCAACAGGAAATGTTAGTGGATAGGATATTTATTTTCTGATAATTCCAGAGAAAGGTCAAAGTCACCCACTACATTGAGCGTCATCACCTTGATCTTTATTTTGCCACTGGACTTCCATGAATTTTGAGGAGAAAATGAGACTGACAAGTTTGAGCAGCCCTGCTTCACTTAAATCCAATTCATGTACAAATCAATGTTTCACCTTCTAGAACCTAAGAAGGAACAACAACTGCAACCCCTTTGAGTATCATTCTCTGCCCCTCCTCTCAACTGCAGGCCCTATTCATTGACGTTCTACTAAATTTTTATCAACAGATTGTCCAGAAATGGGAAAAAAAACAGTTTGTATTACATACTTTTAAGTTTAAGCTGCTTTATTAACATGTAATCCATCACCTTCTTAATTCTAGAAAATCAGCAACAATAATCACTTCAAACTTGAATTCCATCCTTTGCTTATTACAGAAGTTTAAAGGTTCACATTGAAATTTTAATAATAGTCTCTTCCAGTGCATAAGAGCTGATTTTTGCATCTTCCTGATCCCACCTCCCTTCTCTGAAAGTCTTATTCTCAACACTGCTTTTACCCTGGTTTTTATTTTTCTATAGCAACATTTGTCATTTTGGTATGCATGCTTTACTAAGGGATAAATAGACTTTCAGGCATTAGGTATTCTGTTCAGAGAATTTTGCATTTCAATTTGATGATTCAAAACTGAGAGATAGGGCATGTCACCTCTTGTAGAGCCAAGGGTTAGGACACCTGTCTTTTAGAGGTTGTTATGGTCTAGCATTTAAGGCAGTAGACTGAAAATCAATTGTAGTTTCTTCATATAAGTTTGAATCCTACTGTATATGAGTAAGTAGATGGTACAGTAGATAAGAGCACTGGATCTGGAAACGGGAAGACATGACTGTAAATCCTACTTCAGATAGTTGTTATCTGTGTAATCCTGAGTAAATCACTAAAACTCTCCCACTGTCAGTTTTCTCATTTGTAAAATAAAAGGCTAAGGCTCTCAGTGATCTAAGGTTCCATCTAACTCTAAGCTTATCATCCTGAAGTCATAATTCTTAGCTTGGATGAATGGATCATGGTAGTAAGGCCATTAGAGAATATGACTTTTGTGCAGGGTTTCCGTGTATATGTGTGTGTGTGTGTGTGTGTGTGTGTGTGTGATTTATATTATTGATCCCTTTTATCAGTCCACTGAAGCCTATGGACCATTTCTCAGAATAATGGCTATAAATGCATAAAATAATATATATATATATATATATATATATATATATGATGACACAGAAAAACAATAAGATTAAATTCAGTTATTAAAATAATGCCCTGATTTAGAGAATTGAGTAAATGAATTGTTAAGAGACTTGGAAAGGTTTGATTTGGGGAAGAGAACACCTAGTGGCCATTGTAATTGTTTTCTTGATGACATTCTATCAAAAAGATGCCTTAAGGTTTTTAGGCTCAAATGTCATTGTTATAGTCACAAGAAATTAGGCAAGTCAACCAGAATTTAGGAGCCTTTTATTTCTTGAATTGAGGGCTAATTTTCTGGAAGCATCCAAAACAATAGCAAATTGATAAAGGAACAAGCAAGCTTATATGCTGAAAAACCACATCCGTGTTTATTCCTTATCATAATGTAATATCACACGTGGTCACTATTTCACCTGGGGACTTTATATCGCAGTGAGGGGGCTTTCTACCCAAGCTTGGGGCTTTTCACCTTAGGTGAGAAAGGGGGAAACCACGAGTATGGGAGGCAGAGCTAAGCAGAGAACTCATATGGCAGCACGTTCTTTGTGGATACAGGTGTTGGAACGGGGATAAAAAAGGGATTTCGTAAACAATATGTTAGAACACCACAGGGGGCTAAAATGGAAAATTATAGGATCTTTGTTGCTGAGCTGGGAAGTCAAGGTTTAGGGCAAGGGACCTGAGGAGCAACCATAACAATTGCTGGAGCACAGTGGAGAGGAGAGAAGGATGATATTTCAATCAACATAAATGGAGAAAGTGGCAGAAAAATCAGTTTTGAGGGGAAAATAGTAAGTTCAACTTCAGACATGCTAAACTTTTCTTATTACTTATAGACTAAATCCCTCTACCACAAGAAAACCCCTCAGACACTTGAACCCAAGTATCTCTTCTCTAGTTTAAACATTTCTAATTTATAGAGAGACCTTTACAAGGTGTTATTTGCAGTTCTCTTCCCATCCAGAGCACTATTTCTCTTCCATTCCATTTTTGCAAATGCCATTTCTCAAATACATCTAGAAGTGGAAATAATATTCAAGTGTGGTATGATCAAATAAAGGGACAAAAGTGACATTTTTTCTCCTTAATCCTGAATAATATGATCTAATACGTTC
Source organism: Macrotis lagotis (assembly GCF_037893015.1). NCBI lineage: Eukaryota > Metazoa > Chordata > Mammalia > Peramelemorphia > Peramelidae > Macrotis > Macrotis lagotis. The sequence continues at coordinate 606,774,025 of NC_133666.1, read as the reverse complement.
AGGTTGACCTTTATTTACATATCACATAGTTAATTCATTACACATGAATATGTAATATATTTAAGAAAAGAAATTTTTTCTGAACTGATGTTCAGTCACAAATATGCTGACTCAACTATGGAAGCCTATACCTTTGCATCTATTAAATGAAGGGTTCTAGTTATTTCTTTCCTTTCTCTGATACATTCAACTTTCTCCCACAAACACTTCACAGTCTGTGACTACAAATAAGCATGGTCCCCTCACCCAAACTCCAATGAAGCACAAAGACTTTACAGGGTGTCTTTTTAGAAATTACTGGCAGAGGTATTTTATGAGCTATTTGAGAAAATCAGGCATATTCATAGACACATAACATACACATGCAGTTCAATGGACTACACTGCTAGAGAGAATTCAAAAGCTAAAGTTTCTTATCAAGAAAGGTCATTTTATCTGCAATAGATAGCCTAAGAGAGTTTTCTAGAGCAGTGATATCATTCAAATAGAAATAAGTCATACATGAGGATTTCTGCAGGCTGATATTGACTTTGATTTTAAATTGTCATATTACCTACATTGCATTATTTGATGAAAATATTTGGTAAATATTATTGAGTATTTGGTAAATACCAAATATTGGATTAAATATTCCTTAACCCTGGTTCTCAGGATTACTGAAATTACTGAGGAACATTGTGGACTACGTATGGTCCATGAGCTATATGTTTGAAAGTTGAAATGATCATAGCCAGTAGGTGTAAAAGACAAGAATTTCATGAAGTTTTTTCTTTTCATTTGAATTCATAAAAAAAAAAAATTCACACACACACACAAACACACACACATACACACACCATGATACCTTTATAAAAAGTTTTAAGGGAAGCAAAAATGATTATTGAAAGCTATCTTTGCATGTAGTTGGAAAAATAGATAAAATATTTATTTAATAATAGTCTTAAGGGTCATAGAATATTCAAATCATATGATGTTTAAGTTGGAAAGTAGATTAGAAATCATTTGATTCTTCTCTTACCCAATTCACGAATTCAACATGCAGCATTCCCAGCAAAATTTTCTAATGCTTGTATAATCGCTTTCAATGGCAAGGTACTCATTTTTTAGATTTTGTTAATGTGCACAAGACATGAGACCTAAACAAACTGCAATAAAAGAATATTGAAAGAAATGAAGAGATATGAGTACTGAATTGCTTTCAGTATCTTACAAAAAAATGTGGAGGAGAGTAATAGAAATGGACAGTTGAACCCTGATTGGATTCTTTAATTTATTATTAAAGGAACCCACTTGCAAAAAAGGTTAGAAAGGCATCAGCAATCATAGAAAGGATTCATCAATGGTAATTCATGAACTTCTGGGTTATATGACCAATTTTTTAAAAAAATTGTTTAAGGCAATGAAATTAAGTGACTTGCTCAAGATCACACAGCTAGGCAACTATTAAGTTTCTGAGGCCAGATTTAAACTGAGGTTCTCCTGACTCCACGGCCAGTGCTCTATCCACTGTGTCGCCTAGCTGTCCCCCACCCCTTATGACCAGTTAATTAAAAGATTAGTCATTTTCTGCAATCTTAATGATCTTTCAAATCTCCCAAAAATATATAAGACAAACTTGTCTCCACTGTCTCAGTAGGACACCAAAAATCCAAAAAAGAGAAGATCTAACAAAGGACTGATCCTTAAGTCCTAATATATTTATTTAGTACCTTTTCCCACTGTCCATCATGTGGGTCTGCACAAATTTATCCACAGAATTGCAATAGAACTTATTTATAGCACACACTCTTCTTTTCCCAGTACCAAGAAAAGCCTAAAAAAAATTTTTTTCCCCTCTGGTTGCAACTGCAGATTTTTCTTAGAATAGTAATCAGTTAAATAACCAAGGAACAGAGGAGCTCTAGACAGAATGCCCCAGCCCTAATGTGCGTGGATCTACTGAGCCTTCTTGAAGCAAACTCCCATCATTCAGTTAAGGACCAATTATATATCCTCAGAAGTCTTTTGGGGAAGAAACTATGGCCAATTAAATGTGAATGGCTCTGTGTGAGAGGAGGTTTGATATACACTCTTCAAGGGAACCACCATCAAATGGGAAGAAAAAGGAAAGTCTTTTAAATTTTCATGAAGTCAAAATACTCAATTTTATAACCTGTGGTCCTCTCTGTCTCTTGTTTTGTCAGAAACTTCTCATCTATTCAAAATTTGTCTCAAGAAATAAACTTATAAATTCTGAAAGACATAAATAATATTTTTGCAAATACAAAGTGCCTCAGGTAGAAGAAAATATAGAAAGCATTTAACACATCCATTTCTAAGGAAGATATGACATTCAGAAGTGGACAATAATTAGTCTGAGGTCACAGTTATTTAGCAAACTAGTAGAAAGATTGACTAAGGGTTTGTGTCCCTTAACCTTTTCTCTTATAATATACAATACAACAGAAGGAATTGAAATCAGATATTAACTTACTTACTCTTTCCATTACTAAATTGTTCCATTAATATGAGAACTACTGCAATTAAATATTGATTCATGGGTGTAGAATTGATTTTAGTTTACTTCTAGTATTTCAATTACTATCACTCTATAATCACAATTATTGATACATCAGCTACCAGTTCATGTTTAACACATCAGTTTAGTTAAAATAATCAACCTAGCATGATGAGCAATAGTTTAATGACTTCTACATTAATAATTATGATAACAAACTAAAATCAATACTACATTAATCTATCCACAATGAACTGCTATAGATCATATAATTAAAGTAATTAATATTAATGGAACATGAAAAGTAACTGCAGGAGTGAGAATAAATCTATTTCAATCATACTGACATAAGAATGCTGGGAATGTGTTTATTAATCTTTATGTAAGGTAGCCATGAAATTCACCAAGTTACTTGTTTCTTCTAAGAAATGGGAAAAGAGCTAAACACCATCCTGCTCATATGACCACTATATGAACACTAATTACCTACACCAGTGTAGAGAAAGGCCATGAAAAGAGAACTATCTATCCAGAAAACCTTTTCCCATCACAGGCATAATGTAAACTGGGATTAAAGAAAGTTAAAAATGAAGAAAAGAAATTGCAAATTTAAAATAAAGTGATTTTTTTTTTGCAAGACAATAGGTTAAGTGAATTACTCAAGGTCTCACAACTAGGCAAGTATTAAGTGCCTGGGCTGGATCTGAACTCAGATCTTTGAATTGCATTTATTAACATTTCTTTTTTAGCTTTGTTAATCAAAGGGTGCCAGTAAAATGAGATCCTTTAGGGAAGAAGTTTCCAACACATACTCAAGAGATTCCCAATAGAAACTTCTATGGACTCAAATTTTTCATATTGCTGAGAGGTTTTTCATGTCCTTCAAAATATATGTGCTCAGTATTATTCTTGATAATGAACCATTTATAGAAAAAATACCAAAGAAGGTTAAAGTCAAGGGTGGTTTGGAGCGTATCTAATTCAAATCCTTGATTTTTTTTTATAAATGAATAAGCTGAGGCCCAGTGAGATTTACAGCAAATTGAAGACTTACAATATCTAGACCTTAAAATGAATTTAAAACAATAGAAATAATAGTTATCATTTGTGATGCATAATAAATATCAATAATAATGATAATAGCATTGATAAAAATGCTTTAAGGTTTACAAAAATTTGAAAATCTTATCTCATTTTAACCTCACAATAATCCCCTTGGAAACAGGTACAATTTGAATGATTCTTATAATGACTTGTCTAGGATCACATGTACCTGAGGTCAGATTTGAATTCAAATGTTCCTGACTCCAGATCTAGGTCTCTATCCCCTGCATGTTCTAGCCTGTCTCTTACCTACAATAAGATTGGGTTGTGGGGTTAAGGAGTTGAATTTGGCAAATAATGTTTTACTTGCTTCAATATGAAGTAAGATTTAGTTTTTTCTTTATTAAATTCTAAAATTAGCAAATGCCAGATAAAATAGGTATTTTGATATGTATAGAAGAACCAAAAAATGGTTAACAAGAAGGATCAGGTCTCTATTATCTATATCAATATCTGCATCTATAGGCAATTCTATATAGATAGATTGTTTTTCTTTATGACCATGTAACAAATTCAACATAACATTTTTATTTTTAAATTTTATATATTTCATTCTAAACAACATAGTTAAAAAAATTTCCTTGTATGTGAAACTGCAAATCTATCATGTACAATTTGCTATTTCTATTTAATATTTAATAAAGTATCACGTAACTTTCTTTTTTTCTTTTCTCATTATCCCCTAACCTCTGCCCCATCCCTATTAGACATAAAAATGGATACATGGATATATATGTGGCACATACATAGAATTACACACACATATATATTTTAAAATATAAAATGTCAAGTTGGTGATATATTTATTCATATTTTTAAAAATGAGATAACTGAAAGAGGTTATGTGATTTGTTCATAGTTGCCCAACTGGCAACGGGGACAGGGTTTGAATTCATCTTTCTTAGTCATTAAACTCTATTCATTATACCAGTGATATCTTTGACATAGGCGCTGTATTTGCAGTCAAAGAAACTGGCTTTCAATCTGGTACTATCACTTCCTTCCTCTGTGATCTTTGGCAAACGATTGCTTTCTCTGGATGTTAGTTCCTTGATTAGTAAAACTGAAATAATAATAGCATGTAATGTATAGAAAACCAGCTGGATAATCTTTGTTCAAGTCCTAACTGACAGATATTGACTGTGTGATACTAGGCATATCACTTAACATCATAATGTCTCAGCAAATTTTTCTTCTGGTTGTGATAATTTATCTATATATTAATTTTATGTTATTTCTACTTATTTCATTATTATTACCCAATTGCACAAAATATTTTAAGAACAATTTAAACCAGTTTGATATTGATTATATATGTGAAGTCACACAAAACATAATTCCATAATAGATGCATTGCAAAAGAGCCAAAAAGAATAAAAATAAAGTTAAAAAAACTATGCTTCAATGTGCATTTAGAGTTCATTAATTCTCTCTCTCAAAGTATATAGTGCCTTTTACTATTGGTTCTTTGAAATTGTCTTAGCACTTGGTGAAGTTGCTAAGTATTTTACAGGCAATCATTGTTACAATATTATTTTTACTGTGTACCCAGTTGTTGTTCTGCTCTCTTTCCTTTGAATGATTCTTATAAGTTTTCACAGGCTTTCCTGAAATCATTGTACTGGTTAGTGATAGTGTGTGTGTGTGTGTGTGTGTGTGTGTGTGTGTGTGTGTGTGTGTATTTTCAAGTTACTCATTTAATTCAGTAAAAATTTGTAATTTAAAACTTAATTCAAAACATGATATTCTATTACCATTGTGTGTGTATGTATAGGTAGAAAAGACAATTGTTCTATATGGAAAATATATTTTGTTAAAAGAATATAGAATGTTTAAAAATGGAATTCTGAGTATACATAAAACACAAATTTATTCATATATAGTTGCATACATGTAGGATATACATATATGGATATAGGTACTCACATTTCTATCTAAAAATATATTTGGGCACTTAAGTTACTCAGTGCATAAAATGATAGACAAAGAATGAGGAAGACTCACCTTCCTGAGTTTATATAAGCACACGCATATACATACACATACACATGTATGTTTGTGTACAAATAAAAACATATATATATATATATGCTTGTATATCTGCTAATCATTTCTTATACTACAAATGTATTGCCTTCAATTATATACCATAACTTGCTGAGTCATTCTCCAATTTATATAAATAGGTCTTTCCCCCCATTCTTTGATTTCTTTGGTATATAAAACTAGTAGTTGTAGTGCTAGGACAAAAGAACTTCCAATAATGTCTTGAATTTCTTTTTTGTCAGTAATACATTCACCCTTTGAATTTTTGATACTAGTAATTTGACTTTCTTCTTAAAAAAAAAAGAATTACTGTATTTCCCCATGTATAAAGAGGCACCTTAATTTGGGGACCCAAAATATGAAAAAAAAACATCACAAAGTTATTGAACTGAAGATTTGTTCATCATGAAATTCAAAGACCTTCTGCTCATAGCTTTCAGGCATCTTTTGAACAAGTCGGATACATGCACACATGCTTAGTACATTCCATTTCATGAACCTGAAGCACCAATTGTGTCCTCCTTTGAAATCAGTCACTTCTTTTTCATCAGCAATTGTTCTTGCCTCCTGCTGAACCAGGGTGTTTTCAGTAGGATTTCTTCTTCCTGTAGCCAGTCTCAGATTGTTTTCTCAGTTGGAAGAGCACCAAACTGGTATTCAGCAGCACAGTTTCCATTCACTTTTGCAAACGGGATCACTTTCAACTTGAATTCAGAACTGTATGAAAATTTTTTCTGAGCCATTTCTGGGCAGACTGTGGCAAGTTGTAACCTAATATACCGGTAATGAATGCGAAACAATGAGTGCAAAGAAAGCAGAAAATGTAAGTAAAAAAATAAAAGTAGGAAATGTAAGTAAAAAATTTACAATCCACTGTATAAGACACTCCCAGTTTTTAGACCCCAAAGTTTTCCAAAGAGGGTGCATCTTCTACATGGGGAAATATAGTAACCAATATATTTTCTATTTTATTAGCTTTTCAAAAAACAAACTCATTTTATTTTTTTAGTTAATTTTTATAATTTTAAATTTTATTACTCTCTCCCTTGATTTTTAGTATTTATGTTTTGGTGTTTGCATATTTTCATTTGTTTTTAAAGTTTTTTTTTATTTACACACCCAATTCATTATCTTTCTCTTTGATGTATGCATATAGAGATATATAATTTTCCTTTTGTACTGCTTTGACTGTCTCCCACAATGTTGAAATGTTGTGGTTTTGTTGTCATTTTTTAAAATGAAATTATTGATAGTTTCTATGATTTGTTCTTTGTGGTTTTTTTTTGAAATTTTATTTTTTATTTGCTCAAGGTCACACAGTTAAGTGTCTAAGATCAGATATACTCCAGGGCCAGTGTTCTGTCCACTGCACCACCTAGATGCCCCTGTGATTTATTCTTTGACCCACTCATTCTTTAAGATTAGATTATTTCAAATTAATTTTTAATCTCTGTTTCCTGGCCTTAATTAAAGATGTTTTTATTAAATTATAGTCTTAACAGGATACAATTATTTTTTTTTGCTCTTCTGCATTTGATTTTGAATTTTTTTTGCCTTTTATACTTGGTCAATTTTTATGAAGCTATTATGTACAGTTCATAAAAAGGTACCCTCCTTTCTGTTCATAGTTTTTCCCAGAGGTTTATCAATTGCCACAATTTTTTAAGGTATTTTCATCTTCAAAATGTATTTGTTTTATGGTTAGATTTATTTAAGTCTGAGAAGTTTAAGTTGTGGTCTACCACTAGTACAGTTTTTACGGTTTATCCCCTTCTGTACATCATGTAATTTTTTTTCTGTTTAGAATTTAGATGTTATCATTTGTTGCCTGGGTTTAAGACTGATATTAAGACTGTGAATTATTCCTTTTAACAACAATTATCTTCTCAGTTCTTTTAATTAAATCTATTTTTGACTTTGCTTTGTCTGAGATCACAATAAAATAGAGTATATGATTTCAAATGTGATACTCAAGAGAAACATAAAGAGATAAATATGAAAGAGAAATCATAAGGTATCCAATAAGGTATTTCTTTACTTCAGAGGAAAAACAACATTTTGTGCTCCAGCACCTTATTTTCACTCTGTGTGTATGTCTCTCTATTTCATGTGTGTATCTTGTATGCAACTTATTGTTAGATTCTGATTTCTAATCTAGTGCACTGCTTCCTTCTAATGAATGAGTAAATCTTATTCACATCTGTGATTATTAATTGCACATTTCTCACTATCTTATTTTCTTCTGTCTATCCTTCTTTCTCTTTCTTTTTTATCTCATCTATTCTTAAATGTCTCCCTGCTTCTTTTTATCCTCCTTCATTTTATCATACCTCCCCCACTTTTGTTTTATTCCCTTCCTATCCTACTTCCTAGTTTGTTAAGATGGATTTCTATTTTTTTACTTAAGAATTTATGTTTGTGTATATGTGTGTTCCTATGCATAAATATGTTGAAAAATACATGTATGTGCACATATGTATATACATATATTTTCCTCTTTGAACCATTTTAGATGTGACTGAGGTTCAAGTAGTGCTGACCTCTACTCATTTTTCTCTCTACCATATAAGCCCTTCCTTGCACATATCCTTTTTTTATGAGATATTTTTCTCTATTCTTCCTTTCCCTTCCATTTTATCCCAGGGCAATCCCATTTCTCGAATGTCTTTTTTTTTTTACATTATGCTATGCCCTCTGTCTATGTATAATTATTCTAACTTTCATAATAATGTAAGTTATGAGAACATATGAACATCATTTTCCAATACAGAAAGGTAGACAGTTTAATCTTATTGGGTACTTTATGATTTCTCTTACCTACTTACCTCTTTATGTTTCTCTTGAGTATTATATTTGAAGTCAAATCTAACCATCTCTGATCTTTTCATTAGAAAAGTTGGAAAGTGTTCTGCTTTATTAAATATATATTTTTTCCCTTAAAAGATTATGTGGATTATTCTTGTTGTAATTCCAGTTCTTTGTCTTCAGGAATAATCTTCCACTAATGTTAAAGCTACTAAATATTGTGTGATCCTGATTGTGGTTCCATGGTTTTATTTAATAGTTTTCTTCTGGAAACTTTTTTTTTCCTCAGTGATCTGGGGAACTCTGGAATTTGTAATATTATTGGGTATTTTCATTTTTGAATTTTCTTCAGTTGGTTATCAGAAGATTTTCTTGATTCTATTTTTATCCTCTCATTCTAGATTATCATATCAGTTGCTCTTGATAATTTATTGAAATATGATGTCTATGTTCTTTCTTTGATCAGGGCTTTCAGATAATCAATAATTCTTAAATTATGTCCCCTGGATCTGTTTTCCAGTTTAGTAGTTTTCCAATAAACTATTTCACATTTTCTTCTATTTCTTCATTCTTTCAAGTCTTTCAGGAAATCCTGTTGGGTATGTATCCAATTCACCATTTTCTTTGAGGCTTTGCTTTGATTTTATTGTCATTGTTTTTTGAGTTTGCTTCTTGATCTTCCCTGTCACAAGATAATTTTTATAGTAAATATTTTGTTTATTTCCTCATTGCCCCCATGTTCTTTTCTTAATTTTAAACTTTGTGTTAAATTGGACTCAGAGGGTAGGGGTGGGGAGGGTTAATTGGTCCAGGCTTTTTCACAGTGCTGTTTTCAGAAGTAGTTCTAAAGGTTGGAAAGTTTCCAGTGCTTCCAAAGTGGTTTGATATGGGAAAAGGTATGGTTACTGTTCATGTGGTCTGTACTCTGGTCCTGACCCAGAAAAGGCCCCAATCCTTTCTAATTGCAATTAATACTATTCCTTCAGACCCCTCTTCCTTTGGAATCAGAAACTATATATTCTATAAAGTCTTTGATCCTTTTAGGCCAGAGATGATGCTGACCCTCAGGGTTCCCACTCTCTGTTGACCAAAAGTACTCTCCTCTACCTTTGAACTATTACCCAGAAGTGGGTTGTTTAAGAAATGAAGTTGCCAAAGGGTATCTTATCCTGCATCTAGTTATAATACTGTCAGGTCCTTTAACTTTTCCTGGTTTGAGATCTCCTGTTGAAACCTTGAAATACCCAAGAACAACTGCAGCTGCTTTTGTCACCATCACTTTATTCTATCATTGGTGTTTCATACATGTGAGTTTTAGGTGAACCTCTTACCTCATATCACAGATCTCTCTTTCCAACATTTATGTTGCTGTTGACTGGAAGATTGTACTACTGTGACCCTTTGCCATCTCTGCCATTCCAGCATTTAATTTGAGGTATTATTTTAAAGGAGCATGGAGGGAAATGTTGAGAACTTGACTGAGTCCTTTCAGTACTTTACCATCTTGACTCTAATTTTATTTATGTTTAGCATACAGTTTTTAATGTAAATGTTGAATTTCAAATTCTCCCTTTCTTCCATCTCCTCCCACATCTATTGAGAAAGCAAGTAATATAATATCCTTTTTGTGCAATGAACTCTTGCAAAACATATTTTCATATTAGTCAGGCAAATTTCTAAGAGTATAGGTTAATAAATTCTAACAATTACTGCTAGAGGGAGATTTCTCACTGGAATTTCATTATAACAATGAAATCAATAGCATGATTAAGCAAACACACAACAAAACACACAATGGCATATACTTTGGTTGATTTTAGTACGGTCAAACAGACAATATGTTTAAAATGATTTGAAAACATAAAAGTGTTATGCAATGTTAACTTTTATTGCTTTTGTCATAAGGTTATATAAAGGATCATAGATTCAGAGATAGATGGTAAGTGAGAGAACAGCTAATTCAAATGCGCATTTTATAGTTAAGGAAAATAATAAAGGCCCAAAGTCACACAGGTAATAGAACTTAGATTTTAGCCGATAATCTGATTTCAAGACCAATGCACTTGCCCATTTTTATACTTAGAAAAAATTAATACAATTTATCGGGTACTAATTACTTCTAAATTATTGTAGATGATAGAGCATGGATAATCACTGGACAGGAATACATGTTTCAAATAAATATTAGATAATGTGATTCATAAAGAACAACTCTAAAATTCCATTAATCTAGTATTTAAGGATATTTTTCAACAAGTGATTTTGAGGTTGGTTAAAAATTGAAAGTTGCCAAACATTACGTTTGATATGTATTGCAATGTAATTTTTGTTTCTTTGATTGCTTGGTTATTATTTGTTTGTTTATCCAAGCTTTACCAACAACTAGCTCTGAAACTTTGGATCAGTAATTTTTGACTTTGATATTTCTCCTGTGTCAAAGATGAAGGGATCCATTAGATAATTTATTAGATTTCTTTTTGCTTCATGCTTTTTGTCATTACACTATTTTGAGCAAAAATAAACAAACAACAATAACCAAAAGATCTTGAGTCTACTAAGAGGACCTGAGAAACTCAAGTCCCTATAATAGGGGTCTGGACTAGATAACATCTGTTTTCTTCTCTCATGTATCAATGATTTATAAAGAATTTTCAGCTTAAGCCTAAGTTAATTAGGAAATTCACTTCTCAACAGAAGACTCCAATGAGCAAGGTTTTTTTTTGTTTTGTTTTGTTTTTTTTACCATACAAGTCTAATCTCTCATGACTGCAAAATTTGGTATAGAAATTCTCTTGATATGAGGGACTCCAACTTGAAATTGTAATGAAGGTACACATTCAAAGGTCTGAATTTGTCAAAAAGAGCTTTTTTTTAAAATTAGTAAACATAATTCCCTAACAGCATTTAAGTTTTTTACAATACACTTAATAATCACCTTGCAAAGTAGTTTAAATATATTAAAATGTTGAAGATGGTCACACTGAGCCCAGGTTACCACTCTTAATTATGACAGATTCTTTAGTGGAGGCTAATTCTAAGCTGAATCAATGATGAACTCAGTAAAATCTACATTATAGTAAATTGTAATTGGAGAAGGGAAAAAAACACTTTGAACTTTTTTTTTTTTTGGAGCACAGAAAAGATTGATTATGACTTCTTCAGATATTTGACCTTGTGGGATCAGGCCCCAGATTTCCATTACTGATAGTCGTTTAGTCAGGTTGTCTGAATCCAGCTTCTAGAATTCTTCATCCTTTTATTTCTGATCCTCCACCATTGTTCCTGGCACCCTGTCACCCTGTGAAATATTTTGGGATATTTTTAAAGAGAGGTGGGTTTGAGTATTTCTACTCTTGACCACAGGGAATTGAGGCAATTGTTTGTGCTTCGAGAATCAGAATAGAGGTTTTTTTGGTTCTTTATTCAGTAAATTGACTAAAGTAACTAAAAGTATATTTATAGATTATAGTAAATAAAACAATATGACCAAATCATTTCTTGCTTTCCTTGGAAGGCACATTCTTATGCTTTGTCTATTTTTTCCACATAATGCTTAGGTAATAGTACTCAGGAAGTCAGTTAAAGAACTTTATATAATCTTAAGTGAAAACAACCTTTAAAAACTCAAAAATGCATCTTTTAAAGCATAGATATATTAATAATAACATGATTACTTTGGGATATTGATGGGCAGAATATTAATTTATTACATGATATATCATCAGCTCATGGCTAAAAGAGGAAATCTTCAGTCTGCATTTGAGAAAAGTAAAAGTATTTCATAGACATTTACTAACAATTTTATGTTAATGTAGTTTTTTATACCATGAAATAATTAATCTACTTCTCCCAGAGGGAAAAAGTCCCTATGGCAAGTTACAGTTGATATGTTATATTACATCATTTCTTTGTCTTTATGTCCTTTCAGATTTTAGTAAGAAAGGATTTATTTGTTATTTAGCATAGGAGACTAGGGGGAAATGAATATAAATTCATTTATTTAATTTCACTAAACCTTGACATCTAACATTAGCTGTGTTTTCTATTCTCCTTCCTATACCCTTATTTAGTTGAACTTTTCATAAGGCAAGTTAGAAATAACAACTTGATGCATGGATTGATTTCTTTTAGTGAGATATAATTGCAAAACTATAAATACTGACTAATGTTATTATTCAATATGATTCAATATGCATTTTCAATGCAAGCAAAATATCTATTAAGAAAATCTTCTCATAACACTCTTCTTTTCTTCCCTAAATGATCATGAAGAATTTTAACATTTCATAATTGCTAACCTCAATCATATAAAGAGAAAAAGTTTGATGATAAAACTTTTTTTCTCATGAATGAAAGACCAATGGCAAGTATTAATTGACATTTATTAGATGATCTTCTATCAACACCAATCCATTTATTAATGCAATCCAATCCTGTGGTCAGACTCCATTTATAGGACATCATTAAGTTTTAGCCTATGACCTGATTAGTAAGATTCCATTTCCAAGTCTCACATGGGAAGGTTAATTAAAAGTTTAAAAATAATTTCAGTTGCTAATTATCAGATTGAGGTGTTTGTTCAACGAAAAAATAAAATAGTATTTCCACATAAGTCTAGTAACAAAATGAACATGGTACTTAAAGTCAAAGGGTCCTGGTTCAAATCCTGTCTCTGATTTGTACAACATACACTATGGGAAATTCTCTAATCTCCCTGAGCCATAATTCTCTCTTATATTTATCTACATATTAAGTATGGGTTATAATCCTCATTGTAGATGAAATTCTCAATTTGAAGGCCTTTAAAATAGGTCTTTGATGTATTGATATATAATAACCTACATGGTAATTTGTGAAAATAATTTTATAAAGGAAAATTACTATATAAAAGTGAGATATTATTGTTATTGTTATTATTATTATTATTATATTAATTCAGAAAGAAGTAAAAGTTTGTTAGAGCAGAGATTCTCAACCTCTCATCAGTCTTTCATGTTTTTAAATAGATATCTAATACTTCTGAATCAATTATTTTGGTTAATAAACTTTTGAAAGGGAATAATAAATGGGGATGTAATTAGTTCTTCATAAAATAGTCTATGGAAAATATACATTTGACATTTGAACATGATCAGTCTATCAGAGTTACCTTCTCTGTAGTAGAGTTGGAGAGCTTGGCAGTTCAACTTGAGAAAGGACCTCAATATCTGATAACTTATCCTGCCAGTTGATCTTCAGACTTACCAAGACAATTCAAATGGAAGCGATTCCATTTCCCCACATGGCGCTGCCATACTGTACATATATACTTTTAAGGTTTCCCAATCATCATTCAAAACTGTTTTCTTTCATGCTTTTCAACATATTTTCAGTCATGTAATCAAATACCTTTTAATGAGAACAAACACAACAGCAAGGTAAGTTATCACACTGAAGGTAAATTCTCCAGCTTGTAAAGGTTGCAAACTAAGACAAAAGTGAAGGGAATATTGGTGCGTGCATTTTGGTTTTTGATGATTGTATACTCTATGCAGTTTCTAAAGATAAGATGCAACAAAATATCGATTGTGTCTTTGCTGCTTGTGCTAATTATTAATAATTTGCCTAATATTTAACAACAAGATACTATAGGTACTCCATTAGCCAGCATCACAGCATTCATATGTGGAGTCATTGGTTATGGCAAATAGAGACATTTTAACTACTATGGACAAAGTAATTTACCTTGACAGCATACTTTTCAGGAATGTACACAATGATAATAAAATAAACACTTCCATTGCCAGAGCTAGCTCTATGGTTTGGGAGGCATTGAAGGAAAGTGTGAGAGAGCAGTATTAGCCTGATTACTAAACTGAAGGTCTAACTTATTGAATATATGCCTGTGAAACATGGACAGTATGTTAATGACATGCCAGGAAACTGAATCACTTCCTTTTGAATTGTCTTAGAAACATTCTGAGTCTCAAATGGTCAAATACAATAGGACGATTATCTCAAAAAATTTAAATGGACTTTGAAATGAACATATGCAGTAGTACTAAGATCATGAATTTAAATTACATCATAACAAGGGTTTCTGAGACTTAGTGGACTTATATTTCAGAGACATTTGAGGAAGGAAAAGAGAAATGACTTCAAGTACAAAGAGGATGAGAAGAGTGAATGATGTGCCTATTGTGTGCATGGTCCAGTTTCCAGAGGGAGTTGTGATAGGACTATGCACTCACATTGTTTCATCTATATCTTTAGTCAGAACTATGTAGACAAGTAAAAGGTTTGAATAAATTCAGGCTGCATTTATTTTGCTTTGGTTCTCTTCTATATGGCTCCTCTTCTCTGCAAACATTTTAGTACAGATTCTTATCAGCTGTCTTCACTGCTGCAGTAACCTATTAGTGGATCTACCTGCTTCAATTCTTCTACATTCTAATATATCTTCCACTTATTTATCAAACTGATCTTCCAAAACTTCAAATTTGACCATGACATTCAACTATTCAATAAATACCAATGGCTTCTTATTGCTTCCAGGATCAAATAGAAAATCCTCCATTTGTTTTTTTAAACTCATACATAATTTTACCTAAATTTCCAGTCTTCTTTTACTTTACCATCCTCCAAGTACTCTGAGATCCATTAATGCTGACCTCTTGCTGTTTCTCTCAGAAGATATTACATTTCCTGATTTCATACATTTATCGGACAATCTCCAATGTCTAAAAATTCTCTTCTTCCTCATCACCACCATGGCTTTGTTCAAATCTCAGTTAAATCTCAACTTCTAAAAGAAGCTATTTCCTGTTCCCTCTTACTGTAAATTATGCAAGTGTCTTACTCTTGGATTTTCTCTAATATGTCATATTTACAATGTCTATTTATGTATTCCAAACTATTTTGTCAAATGAAATTAACTACTTTGAGAGTAACTGTCAAACCTCAAACCCAGTGAGTTAGGGGATGTCTACCCCAACCATATTTTTTTTCAACCAGAGGCTAATACTTTGGGGGCACTGCATTAAATATCAAGGATAGAAGACAAAAGGGAAGTAGAAAATGGTCTTGAGGATTACAATGGGGATAGATTCTAAATATAAACAGAAGAAAAATGGAACATTGAGTGGAATATATTTCACAAAAGGTTTCAGGGAGGAAGTGGCACCTAGGTAGACCTGTAAAGAAAGATAAATGCTCACAAAAATTTAAACTGAAAATGAAATATAGTGGAGTCATGAGAGCAAAGAATTGTCATAAGTTAATCAGCTGAAAACACATCTGAATTATTTACTGGATGTGAATAAGACCTACTATATCAATTAAATAAATCAATCATAGACTTTAGACTAATTTAAAAGACAATAACTCTTCCTTAATTTAGTTTTGAAACAGATTTTATAACCTGTACATGATTATATATGTACACAAATGCATATACATATATACACATACAAACACATGTGCATATACAAATATGTGTATATATTACATACATGTATGCATATGTTTAGAATATAAGCATATACATGTATATACATATATACTCTATATTTTAAAGTAAGGAGTTCTAGCAATGGTGGGATGAGGAAAAGATTTCATGTATGAAGGGGCATATTTATGAAAGAAGAGAATAATATGTAACATATCAGGTTGCTTGCTGTCTTGGGAAGAGGAAAGAAGAAAAATTTGGAACTCATAATTATGAAAAATGAAAGCTGAAATTTGTCTTTATATGTAATTGGAAAAAATAATATTTAAAATACATTCACAATATAAAAACCCACCTGGGTGAAGTATGGAGTTGTGGAAGATTTGACTGTAATTGAGAGCATGTGAAGGACAGTAATATAAAAAAAAATCTGGTAAGTTAGGTAGGAGTCATATTGTGGATATCTTTAAAATATATTTTGAGGATTTTTTATTCTGTTCTGGAGGTACTAGGAAGGCTTTGAAGGTTTTTAAAGATGGAAGTAAAATCACTAGTAAAATCATTTTGGCAGTTGAGTGGAGGGTAGATGAAATAGAAAAGAGGCAAGATAAAAAGAACTAAATTAGGAAGCTATCATAATTGGGCATATGAAGGGTTATGGAGATATGAACTAGGAGTGTGAAAGGAAAAAAGGAGTAAATGCAAGAGATGTTCTGGGGAAAGAATAAAACTTACTTCTGAACTAGTTGGATGTGGGGGTGAGGGAAATGAAAATATTTATAAAAAATTCTGGTGTTACCAACAGTTCAGGTTTAAATCAGTTGTCTAAGAATAGAGCTGAACCTATTTTTGACACTACAGCAGAAATTAATAAATTGGATGAGATTGAGGAGATAGAAGGGAAGGGAACAAGTTTCTAAAGTAGACTGAGTATATATTATCAGGAACATAGATAGATCTATTGGTTTTTTAACAATGAGAAGGGAATTCAGTTTTCCCAAGAGAAAAAGGAGGAAAGTATGCTTGATGATAGAAGCACTTTGGAGCATAGTATAAGGGGAAAGAATATGACTTCATGAAGAAGACTTGGTGGCTTTCCTAAAGTAGTAATTATGGTAATTTTGTAACTGAAGGAGGTAAGAAAAGCTCAGAAATTTGAGGTTTGGAAGCTAGTTTGGAACAACTGATAAGAGCAGTGGGATAAAGTTAAAGAAGACAAAAGAAATAAAAGGTTTATCACATAACTGTGAGGGTCCAGGTGAGATTAATGACTTGGATAAAGACATGGCTGGCAAGGTTATGGAATCTGCAAATAAGGCAAAGCTGAGACAGCTATCTGACATAGTGAATGACAATCGGGATTAAAAAAAAAGTTATTGACAGGTTAGAAAATTGGGCTCAATCTAATAAGATGAACTTGAATAGAGTTAAAAGAAAGTGTTACATTTGTGTGTTCAAGAAATTGGCTTTTTAAGTACTTAATTGGAAAGGCATGGTTAGATAGCAGTACATCTTAAAAAAAGAGACAGTGCTTCAGTAGATTGCAGGTTCAATATGATTCAACAATGTAATTTTTTTTTAAGAGTGGAGTGGTAGAAGAGAGGGTTTGTGATTTTGTCAATGCAGAGAACACTTGTTGAGGGAACTCTGTTGGCCAATGATCTGCACTTTATTTCTTAGAGAATTGATAAGTGAACTCCTGCAGTCTCATAGTATGCATCAGAAGAAGAGGATCCTATGGTTTTTGATCTTTGAAGCTAGCTCTCTAGCAATTAAGTAGCAGCCACAAAAAGTTAATGCAACATTGGGATTTTTTTTTAGGTATTTTTGCAAGGCAAACTGGGTTAAGTGGCTTGCCCCAGGCCACACAGCTAGGTAATTATAAGTGTCTGAGATCAGATTTGAACCCAGGTACTCCTGACTACAGGCCCAGTGCTTTATCCACTATGCCACCTAGCCACCCCAACATTGGAGTATATTAAGAGGAATATATTCTCCACACTTAGGAAAGGAAGTGATAATGCTGTATGTTTCATTCATCAGATACATTGGAAATATTGTCAAGGTAACCATTTTAGAAAGAGCATGGAGAAAATGTATATCTGAGTGAAGATCATTCAGATGGTAAAGAGCCTAGATTCTATATCATATAAGGATCATTTTAGTGAATGAATGAAATAAAAGGATTGATTAAACATCTATCCTATATATGTTAAACATTTATATTATTTATATTATTATTAAACATCTATATCAATGGCAACAATATGATATGTACTGGAGACATTTGTACAGGCAAGCAAAGCAGCCCAGAGAAAGTCAATCCATGTGTAGTATTTGGTGTTAAAAGGGGAAGGGGAGATGGTGAGGATTCAGAGATAGCCTTTGGAAATGGCTAGGATATGATGAAGTGAGCCTGACCTTGGACAAGATAAAGAGAAAGCTCACCAACCAGTGACTAAGGCCTCAGGGCTATGAGTCAAATAAAAGGAAGAAATTGGAGATTAGACATCAAGTATCACTTCTAATTGCTTAGAAAGTGATATTAGGGTGATGATGTTTGTCTTTCATTTTCAAAAAAGACCATGACATCAGAGAGGTGATGCCATGACAAACATGTGTGTATTTTAGTGAAGGGGGGGGTGTACTAAGTCAACAGTTTCACTTTCTCCTCTACAATCATCTGGGTCCAATGGCCAGATATGAATCAAGATGACTGGAGATGAGCCTGGATCACACAGCTAGCAAGAGTTCATTGTCTGAGGTCACATTTGAACTCAGGTCCTGATTCTGGGGTTGGTGTGCTATTCACCAAACCACCTATCTGCCTATGGTCCTAGGAACAGCTCAAAGGAAAGAAGGCTGAGGAGGAAGTAAGATTAGACTTGTTCTTTTAGGACCCAGAGAAAGATAGCAGAATCAATGTGTTAACATTGCCAAGTTAAAAATTCAAATGATAAGAAACACTTCCAAAGATTTAGAGCTATTTGTAAGTGGACTGGGATGATCAAGAGAGAGAGATATGTTTTCCTCTTCACCAGAGGTTTCAAGCAAAAGCTAGATGACCTTTTGTCAGATTTTAAAAGACAAAAACCATAATCCTTGTTCCAATAGAAAACTGGAACTGGAATGAATTCATTTTGGGAAGTGGAGTGGGGTGGGACATAGTGGCTCAGAGGGCAGCCTGAAGGGAAAGGAAGAGGGTTAAATTGCAAATAGAGCAGTCCCACCTAAGGTCAGGTGTTCTTGGACTATCTGAGTCATCCTTAAATGATTAAGATTGGGTCCAGGGAGGGGTGTGTCTATTTTTGTGTTTTTGTGTGAGTGTGTGTATGTGTGTTTGTGTGTGTGTGTGTGTGTGTGTGTGTGTGTGTATGTGTAATTACACTTTTCACCTCTGAAGTCCTGAAAATTGAGGTAGAAGGTCAGCTGTGGTTGTGTGAAGGAAATACAGAAATACAGAAGTACCCCTTCCTGGGGAAAGTAATATCTTCTAGTAAGGTTTCCCTTCTAGCCCCTGGATCCAGGGCCTTTGCACAAAGATCTTTGTGCCTTTTGCTACTCACAGCTCTGGTAATCAGAATTGTTGGTAAGGACAGGGTTTGTCTAGGTCTTCTTTGGATTTCTTTCAATTAGAGGTCCTGTGAATCTGTGATTTTGTAAACAAATCTCTCAAGTCATCCCCCACACTAATGTTCAATAAGTCTATGTATTAAGTTGATCCTAGCTCTAACAAGGTATATTTCCCAGTTATGTTTACCAACAGTGGCAATCATGAACTAGTGAATTAACCTTTCCTAGGCATAGAATGTTGCCCTCCAATTGCATGTCTGAACTATAACAGTTTAAGACAAAGCCAGAGGCAGACATTGTCAATTGAATGGATTTGGGATTTTACAAATGAATCAGACAAACCAAGGAAGGTGGTAAATCTCTGAACTTGTAACTCAATGAGACCCTTAGAATGGAAGTGTCCAAAACTGACTTCATGTCAGTCCTGCTCACCTACCAACCACATTAACATTCTCATGTGTTTATATTCACTAGACAAAGGTTATTTGACTTTGACTTCTATAATGCTGAACCATCAATTTCCTTTTCTCCTAATTGTCCAGTTTCTAACAGAGAATTGAATTTTATCTAGATAGAAATCTGGGATTTGATACTAAAGAAACAATACACATGAATTGATTTCTTGGAGGGGGGAAAGATTCAGTGATTAACTTGATATTGACTCTTCCCTCCCCCTAAATTCAATTTCTACTTATTAGAATTTTTTTTCTGTGAAGAGACTCCTTTTCCCAGCTATGCTTCCTTAGATCCTTGTAAGAATTGATGAAAAGACCATTGCATCTAACTGAATTTCACTTATTAAAACAAGCAGGTTCCCCCACTGGCATATTAACAGTAGGTTATTGTCATTTAGTATGGATTTTGAAAAACATGAACTTTAGGGCAAATATCTAGTTCAATACATACATTCAAATTGGTCAAAGTGATTTGAAATTGTAGTGTCACAGAACTGAAACAGACTGAAGAGGTCATGTAGTTCAATTCATAATTGAACTGAAATGCTATCCAATATCCTTGACATTGGCAATATTATATTAATGTAGAATACCTTCCAAGGCATGAATTCTTAACCTTTTTTTTGGGGGGGGGTCATGGGTTACTCTAGTATTTTGGGAAAAACTCCTTCTCAGAATGCCAATGTGTGGTATCAGAACTGTGTTACAACTTTGGTTCTCCTTAAAAGTAATGGTCAGAAAACCAGACTGGAGAACAAAAAGTTTATTTGCTCTTCTTAGAGCGAATTAAGGGTACAATCTTACTTACATGAGTTGCAGCTCTAGGAGGAGTTCAAAGTACAGAAATGTGCAAGCCTCTTTTATCCTAATATCTAACACAGTCCCAGCTCATTGGCCCTCTACCAGTTGTCTAGATAGCTGGGCTTACAATCTTCCCATGAGTATCTAGGGAATCTGCAAAGAATTTTCAAGCCTTATATGCATAATTATTCACATTCAGTTTTACCCTATCAGATGATGTGGATGCTTCTGATCAGCACAGTGCTGTATAACCTTTGTTACTGCCTTGGCTTTGGGGAAAAGGAAGACTCATCAAAACCATGAGGGAGGCTATGCTGAGTTATATTCCCATTCAACAATTTTCAAAATTTAAATTAAAAATTAAATTTCAGTTAGAAGTTAGTGGAAAATAAAAATGTGTATGTATTCAGCTCAAGAGCCCTTGTTTCTCAGTGAGCCCTTCTCCACTGGCTTTCTACTACTTGCTATGGGTAATTTTTGGGTGGGCAACTCCCAAGAGCCTTGCAAAACCTGAATTACAGCCAACTGCCAAGGAGAAGATAGGGAGAAGGAACACATGGTGTGACTTCTGATTTTCTGTCTTGAACTCTCTGTTTCTTGTTGCTATGGTGATTTGGAGACAGATTTGGTCATCATCATCTTGGTAGGATGGATAGAGCTCAGACAAGTGGTTTTTACCTTTGTAGTATCAAAGGGTTGAATGTAAAGAAGCCTGTTTAAAATTCAATAATATGATTGGACTTATGTGTTAGGAAATAATGTTAATAAGTTAAGTGGAGGATAGAATTGCTGTGGAGAGAAAATTAAAGCTGGAAGACAAATTAAGAAACTATTATAAGAGTTCAGTCCAGAGGTGATGAGGGTTTGAACTAACTCAGTAACTATAAAAGTCGGTTAAAAGAAAAAAAAATCAAGAAATACTATTTAGATTGAAACAACAAAATTTGCCAATTGAGTTGTCATGTTGGACAGGGTGAAACGAGATGTGAATGATGACAGACATTAAGATTGCAAACCTGAATGATGAAAAGATTTTGGAAGAGGAGTATGTTTTTGGGGAAAAGAAATGAGTTCTATTTTCAACAGATTGAGTTTGAACTGTTTAATGAACTTACACTTTAAAAAGTCACACAGATAGTTGATAATTCAGGATTGGAACTCAAAAGAGAGGCTGAGATTAGCTATTTGGTTCTGGGAATCATTAGCATAGAGAGGATATTGAGGTTACCAGAAGAGAAATGACAATATAATCCATGAAGGAATCATGGGATATACCACAGTAATGAGGTGATATAATTTATGAATGATCTAGTAAAGGAAACAGGAGTGGTCACACAAGGAAGAGATTCAGGAAACTGGTGTATTGAAAAAAATAAAGAGAAGAAAATATCTTTTAGGATAATTGGTCAAGAAAAGATGTTAAGAAAGATGGAGAATAGACCATGTAATATGGCAGTGAAAAAATGAATGTTGACTTTGAAAGGGAATCTTTCAGTAAACTACTGAGGTGGGAAGACAGATAGAAAGAGGTCTGAGAAGTGAGTGAAAGAAGAAGTAATGACAGTAAGTATTGAACTCCCCTCCTCTTTTTGTTTACTCCTATACCTTCATTTCCTACCACCAGGAACTTGACTAAAAAAGGAAAGAAGAGGAAGGATGATTATTGATGGAATGTTGGGGACTAGTTCTTGTTTTATTTTTCTTTTAAGCATGGGGACACTAGAAAGTTTGTAAGCAGAAGAGAATGATTCAGTAGAAAGGGAGAGGTTGAAGACTAGAGAGGAGAATGATGGGGAGAAGAAATCTGCTTGATAAAATGAGATGGGATGGGATCAAGGGCATATATATATACACATATATATTATATTTATTATCTATCTATCTATCTATCTATCTATATAATTGATATATATATATATTTAATGATAGAATTGATTGAAGAGAAGAATCACCTCTTTATCTGAGGCTGGAAAATAAAAGGAGGGGAGAATGAGATTTGATATCAAGGATTTTGAGATGCAATGTAAATGAGAAGAGGATATTTATCTTAAATGTCTTTATTTTCTCAAGAAGGCATAAATTAGGGACAAGAGTGGAAAAATAGAAAATGAGAAGCTTAAGTAAATGCTAATAATTTTGGAAATTATTCTTCTAGGAAGGGGATAAGGAATTGGAATGGGTTAAAAAATTATTTTGGGTCAGAGAAGGCCCAGTTGACATGATCTAACATAAATTTATAGCAAACTCAGTCAACATGATTGCATGACTTTTCCAGTTCTGTTCAGAAGCACATAAGTAGCATTGGAAAAGGTTCATAGTAGGAGGAATTCAGGGTTTCAGTTAATATCAGGGGAGGTAGGTTGATGGTACAGTGAGCAATGAGCCTGGAATCAGGAAGATCAGAGCTCAAATTCAGCCTCAGAAACTTTGGTTGTGTGATCCTGGATGAGTCCCTTAACCTCTATTTACATCAGTTTCTCATCTATAAAATGAGGACACACTAAGAAAACCCCACATATAAGTTCATTGAATCATGAAGAGTTGGACACAATTGAACAACTAATCAACAACCATTCAGTGTTAATATTTGGCAAGACAATAGAATAAAGTAATAAGCTCTACAAGATTTTATGATAATGAAGAATTGATAATATAAATATAGAACTGAAAGGGCAAGATTGGTAAAGGAGGAAAGGGAAACTAGAGAAAAGGTTAAGTGTGATGATAGTGCTAAATGCTAGATGAAGAGGGGGTCATGGTGAGAAAGTGAGACTAGGTTTAGAGAATAATTGATCCTTGCAGTTAAAAATAGTAATCTGAGCATTGGGTAGAGGTTCTAAAGAAGCAAATTGAAGATTTTTGTAAATGAAAATAATTTGTAGTGATTAAGGCTATATAAAAGTAGAGGATATTGCCTCTCATTGGTGAACTTCAAACAAAGATTAGATGACTATTTTTTGAGTATAGTGAAATAGAAGTTCATAAGGTAAAGGGTTGGACAAGCTGGACAATGCAATAACTTCAGTCAAAATATTTTTTCTTTACAAGATATTATATTTCCAGAATTGAATAACAAGTTTTTTTCACATTTAAATCACTAATCCATTATCAAAATAAATGTCAAGCAAAACCTAATATGATCCCATTAAATTTTACTATAAAAAAGTAAAATTTTTTTTATTAAGTAATTATGTCTAAAATCTTATGCTCATTCCTGAGAAGAAGATTGGTACATTGTAATGAGACTGGCACAAGAGGACCTAGGATCAATATCTAGCATTTTTTTATTTGCTACTGTCATTGGGGAATTCACTAACCTGCTTGCTTTTGCTTTTGCTTTTTGTTTTATGTTTGTTTGTTTTACTTTTACCTAAAATGCAGGAAGTTAGACTAGACACATCTAAGATTCCCTTCTTGTCTGCTGATTCATAATCCTTTGAGTATATGTATAAGAGCAGAGATATAACAAAAATCTCGATTCAAAGGAACTTTCAATCTAAAGGTAGGTATAATATAAAAAAAAGAAAAAGTATAGAGCCATAAGTCCATAGGAGACACACCAGCAAATTATTATGAGCAGTACAGGGGCAAAGAAGGACTTTCACATGTGAAATTTAGGGACAACTTCATTGAAGAGGTGAAATTAATGTTGGACCTTAAAAGACTGGTCTGTGGGGACAGTAATCTAATTCAATAGGACATACATAATTAAATTTCATTGAACAAATGTGCATGAGGTAGTCAAGATAACATTCTAGTCATGAAAATTACATGAATAAAAGTAATGA